>NC_090761.1:52835519-52845519 GCF_036898095.1 Palaemon carinicauda | reverse complement strand
TTCGTCCTAAGTTGTACCTATCCATTTTATTCTTATTATTGTTACCTCATACTATGAACGAGCCATCAAAGAGATACTTTTACCTACAAAAGAAAGGGATATAATCGAAGATTTAAGAAAAAAAGATGAAATGAAGAAAAATAATAGGAAAAACACAAAGAGAGATAGAAACATGACAAATCATGGAAATACAAAGCAACCAAATATCTCTCAATTCTTTGAGAAAAAATGTCTGCAAACACTAACGTAAATACAAAAAAAATCTGATTTGACCAGGGTAATAAATAGTGATAATTAAACTGCTAGGATAGTCCCGATAGTGAATGATAAGGATTTATTTATACCTAAAATAAAATAAATAAAAAAGAAATTCAAATTATTTTGGAAGATATGAAGGATCGTCCATTATTTTGCATTGGTAGAGCAACAAAAGGGTTTTTAGAGGAAGAAGGAGGCTAAGTGACTCGCCTTGAGCTAGATGCTTGAAGCCACTGCCCACATATCATCATCATCATCTCCTCCCACGCCAATTGACGCAAAGAGCCTCAATTAGATTTCACTAGTCGTCTCTATCTTCAGCTTTTAATTCAATACTTCTCCAATCACAATATCCTACTTCATGCTTTATAGTCCTGAGTCTTCCAACTCTTCTAGTACCTTGTGGAGGCCAGTTTAAAGTTTGGTGAACTAATGTTTCTTAGGGAGAACAAAGAGCATCCCCAAACCATCTCCATCTACCCCTCACCATGATCTCATCCACATGTGGCGCTCGAGTAATCTCTCTTAGTTTCATTTCTAATCCTGTCCTGTCATTTAACACCCAATATTCTTCTGAGGGCTTTGTTCTCAAATCTACAAAATGAGTTTCATTAATATACCAAGATTCACGACCATACAGTAACACCGATATCACTAAACTGATATATAGCCTGATTATTATATGTAATTTTAGGCGACCTGATTTCCAAATTTGACTTAACCTAGCCATCCTCTGATTTGCTTTTTTCAATCTTTCATTAAACTCAAATTCTAAAGCTCCTATATTAGATATCCTAATTATTTAAATAATTCTACCTCATTAATCCTTTATCCTTCCAAAGATATTAAATCTTCCATTGCATATTCCGTTCTCATCATCTGTCTTTCTTCTATTTATCTCGAGCCCAACCTCATGTGATTTTTCATGCATTCTGGTAAGCAAGCTTTCCAAGCCCTGTGGTGTTCTGCTAATAGTCCGGGAGCTCAGAGAGATTTGTATTACATTTCGAGTACAAAAGGTTTGATAGCTAAAATCATCAGCTAGTATGATGGGGATCCCCGAATGGTCATTCTTAAGTTATGCCGTTGGTGCGTTGAGTAGGGGGCGCAGCTTGAACTGCCCCCCAAATTCGGTTTAAATTGCATTTTGGAGTACATCAACCAAACCTGTGATAAAAGTTTCGTTTTGGCACTGTGATTACAGATGTGGCATTCTTAAATGGCGCAATTGGTGCAAAATGCATTTAAGAAGGGCTCAAAGGGGGCGCTACTGTCACATTTAAATCACAATTTGAGTACATCAATGAAAGTTTGTGGAAATATACCTTAGAGCTTCCTGATGAAGAATCAGTAATTCTTAAGTGTCAAATTTGGTGCAAAACCCATTTAAGAACGACCTAAAGAGGGCGCTATATTTTTGCACATTTAAAACTCGTCTTACGTACATTAATGAAACTTCGTAAAAATATTCTTTAGACCTTCCTGATAAAGGATCAACAGTTCTTAAGAGTCGAAGTTGGTGCTAAACCCATTTAAGAACGGCCTAAAGAGAGTGCAATATTAGCACATGGAGGATTAACGTATATTTTCTAGTGCCATGACCTCTCTATGTACCATGAATAAAACTGTGAGAATCTTCGTTTTATATGATATAGAAGAACAAAGGAACTGCAAATTTATATATTTAAGTATTTATTTATACAAACAAAGTGCACTGGTGATCAGTGAATACAAGAAAAGGTGAACTGGTGAAGAGTGAATGCAAGAAAAGGTGCACTGGTGAGGAGTGAATACAAGAAAAAGTACACTGGTGAAGAGTGAATTCAGGAAAAGGTTCACAGGTGAAGAGCGAATACAAGAAAAGGTGCACTGGTGAAGAGCGAATACAAGAAAAGGTGCATTGGTGAAGAGTGAATGCAAGAAAAGGTGCACTGGTGAAGAGTGAATACAAGAAAAAGTACATTGGTGAAGAGTGAATTCAAGAAAAAGTTCACTGGTGTAGATCGAATACAAGAAAGGGTGCACTGGTGAAGAGTGAAAACAAGAAAAAGTGCATTGGTGAAGTGTGAATACAAGAAAAGGTACACTGGTGAAGCGTGAATACAAGAAAAGGTGCACTGGTGGGAAATACCATACGTGCCAATACTGTTTACAATTCGATCTTCATTTATGCTATTTAACTGGATATCATAATTCAATATCTAACTTATTTAACTCGTGAATTATTTTTTCTTCAAATATAATGTTTCACACCTTTTGTAAGATAGTAGTTGTCGTAGATGTGGTAAAACATTGCTATCTAATAATATGCTGCTACAGGTGATGACCGGGCACTAACATGTCTATTTGCAAGTGATTATGCTCTTTGAAACCAAAACTGCCTTTTGATAGACACACTCATATTAATTAGTGCACACATACATGTTTCATATTTGCTATAAATCTATTGCTAAAGTTTATAAAATGAAACATTAAAACTGCTGATGAATCTCTCTCTCTCTCTCTCTCTCTCTCTCTCTCTCTCTCTCTCTCTCTCTCTCTCTCTCTCTCTCTCTCTCTCTCTCTGTTAGGAAAAGATATGTGAATGTACTTATAATCATGAGTTCAACTAGTATTTACTGGTATAGTTAATTATCATCTCAGCCTGCCTTTCTGTAACAAGATTTTAGTCATCCTCATCACAACACTCATCTTCATCTGAAGATGCAATGTCCAAGTCGTCCTCATCATTGTCCAATGCTTCTAAATCATCTGTTTCTGGGATAAGGCATTCATGGAAATGCTCCCCTTCGAATCTAACCGGTTTGTAATAGCCATCAACCAACTGCCAGCCATTTTCTTCAGAGGGATGCTGCTCTATATGAGTTTGATCTGCTCTTTGTTGTTAGCTACAATAGAGGCACGCTCAATTTAAGGATTGAGCTCGTCTTCGCAAGGTACTAGTCCACTTGAATCTATGCCCTTCAAATTGGCTAGCAGGTATTTTCCATTTCGATTTGGTCCATGTCTTCATAAACTTCGCATACCTCAATTCATTCAGCCAAGTGTTTGCTTTATCCTCAGCTCCATACATTGTGGCTGTGAACCTCTGAAGAGCTTCATTCGTCGTACTAGAAATTGTAGTGCTCATTGCCATTACTCTGAAAGTCTTCTGAGAGTCAGGTTGTTTTCCTAGAGTTTGGAGAGGCCTGACCTTCCCTTTTCTGACAAACGCTGATGCATACTCTGATCATGTGAAGGCATGGAAAGCTGGCAATGCTGCACAAAGATATGGTATTAGTTCCTTCCATATTGCAGTCAGGCTGACTTAATGATGATTGCTCTTTGAAACTGTTCTTATATCCATCCGCAATGTTGGCTGAAAGCTATTGCAGTGTTACAATAATTTCACTGTAATATCTGTGTCGGATGCTGTGACCACTGTGTCAATTCTCATGATCAACTGATAAGGGCTAATTCATCTACTGCGTTTCGCTGTATCATACCCTCTGTCACCTGGAACTTATAACATTCCCCTTAGACATCTAGGAAGACTTCAAAATCGCTAAAAATTTTAGCATATGAAGAGTTTTGCCATTCATTGGTAAGAAACTGAGGTAACTGCTTCTTGAAGGACTTGGACTTTAGGGCATTGTTAGATTTCTTGGCACTTGTCTCTGCTCTGACCCTGTGATGATGAAGGTTCTGTTGTCAGGTCCCCACCTGTCTCTTTCAGTGTCCTTAATTGAAGTCTGTGGATAGTCATCAAAGTCTATGTGTATGCGTTTGGCTGACATTGTTAAACTCTGGGTAAGAATACTTCTGGCTAGTCCTCTGTATGTGGGGACAAATTTAGTGGTAAGAGAAAATGTCCATCTATAATATAAGCACTGAAGTGCTTTGGCTGCTGTTCAAGACCTTTCAATTTACTCTCGATATATTAAAGAGCGCACTCCTATCGGTCTTTGACATCACTTCTTCAGGGCTGGTCAAGGACAGAGGTATTGGAATCATTGGGTACTGGAGAATATGCTGCATGTCATTGTCTCTTCTTGGTGGACAGTACAAGGAGACGTCCCATCAGATCATGTGATCCTTTAAGCACTGCAACTTAAAGTGTTATTTATCCAACGATTGCTTGCTCAGCCATCTACAAAGGTTTTCAGCTTTTCCTTCTTTATTAGATTTTCAAATTTTATTTAGATTACTCATGCAAGCCTGGATGCATTCCTTGTGTCTGACTTTTCCTTTGGTTGGTACACAGAGAAGGCATTCATGGCCTAAGTTCTGTAGTAAAATCTTCTTTGGTAGTCAATCCTGTCCTCTCTTGCTGCTGACTAATGAATGATGCTTGGGTAGCCTTTGTTACCATTCATCTAAGGTGAGCGGAGTAGTCATTAGTGAAAGAGGTGATTCCTGTCAGTCGAGATGTAGCGTCGGCATTAATAGTTTGTTCCAGTTGTAAATCTACAAGAATTCTGCTGAAATCATGTTCTGTCCTTCGCACTGTGTATACACCCCGATTAAGTATCTCTCTAAGTCTGGGATGAGTCGCATCAATATTCAATAGCACTAATTGGTATTTTGTTAACCACCGGGAATAGTTGATGTGGCCTGTGGCAAAGGACGGGTCAATAATCAGTGTAAGTGTGAAGACAGAGCTCGATGTTATTTGTCCGGATAGCTCTTTCAAGTTGGTGAAACATGTTAATGTACTCCACATACATCATCTAGAACTTTGCAGTGTATCCATGAGCTCCTGATACAGTTGTCTTGGTGAATTCAGAATACTCTTTCGAAATATTTTCAAAAAGATCTGCATTGATCACCAACTCAATCCCATGGTTTCCTGCATTGGTATTTCCTTTCACAGTAGATATCAGGGTATGAAGCTCTTCACTGTAATCACATGTTTCTAGAAAGGCCTTGAAATGCAGGCTTTCGAAGGCAAGGCAAAGAGAGGTTAGAGGCTCAGGCATTGGTTGAAGTGTTTACCTGTGAGGAACCCAATCAAAGAACCTGGTGTAAGGACCCCAGTCTCTATTGGCATGTCTGGTCGTCCTGATTCTGTTATGAGTTTTCCTTAAATTTTGAAATAACCCCGTAAACTCACAAAAGACCTCAATATGTTAGTGGGTTATCAAAATTTTAAATTAATTAAAAAATATTACAAAATTTGTGATCAATTATTCAGCCAAAGGGAATAATAAAAACATCAGTTAAACCCTTCTTAACTGGCTATCTTCCTTACAAAGTAAAGTAGCCACTATACTGGTATTATGCAACCCTAATTTTTATAATCACGAGCCCCTGAAAAGAAAAGTTACAATTAGTAATATCATTCAAAAAATTTTATCACTTATATATTCAGTGAAACAACAGTAGTAATAACATAAACATAAGAGCTCACAATAGCGTGTTGTGGCACATGTGGAGGAGAAGAAATGAGTGAATATATAGGCCTAAAGAAAGTGAATATAGGCCTTTTCAATAACCTAATAGTAATTTAGGACGTTCTTAAATGGGTTTTGCACCAACTTCGACTCTTAAGAACTGTTGATCCTTTATCAGGAAGGTCTAAAGAATATTTCTACGAAGTTTCATTAATGTACGTAAGACGTGTTTTAAATGTGCAAAAAATAGCGCCCTCTTTAGGTCGTTCTTAAATGGGCTTTGCATCAAATTTGACACTTAAGAATTACTGATTCTTCATCAGGAAGCTCTAAGGTATATTTCCACAAACTTTCATTGATGTACTCAAATTGTGATTTAAATGTGACAGTAGCGCCCCCTTTGAGCCCTTCTTAAATGCGTTTTGCACCAATTGCGCCATTTAAGAATGCCACATCTGTAATCACAGTGCCAAAATGAAACTTTTATCACAGGTTTGGTTGATGTACTCCAAAATGCAATTTAAACCGGATTTGGGGGGCAGTTCAAGCTGCGCCCCCTACTCAACGCACCAACGGCATAACTTAAGAATGACCATTCGGGGATCCCCATCATACTAGCTGATGATTTTAGCTATCAAACCTTTTGTACTCGAAATGTAATACAAATCTCTGTGAGCTCCCGCACTATAATTAGGACAGCGTCATCAGCATACTCTAGGTCTCCTGATTTTCTGTTACCAATCCAGTCCAATCCTTCTCCACCATCCCCAACCGATCTATGCATTACAAAATCTATGAGGAGGATAACCAACATAGGTAACAACACATTCCCTTAGAGTACTCCACTTTTTACTGGAAATTCGTTTGATAAGACGCCACTAACATTAACTTTGCATTTGCTATGCTTATGAACAGACAATTAAATTTACATATTTGAGAGGAACTCCATAATGTCACAGGACTCTCCACAAAATTTGCCAGAGCACATAATCAAAAGCTTTTTCATAGCCCACATATACCATCAAAAGTGGAATTCTATATTCTACATATTGCTGTACCACATGTCTTAAATGAAATTTGGTCAGTACAACTTCTACCTTTTCTAAATCCTGCTTGTTCATCTCTCAACTTTTCATCAATCTTTCTCTCTAGTCTCTTTAGAATGAGCATTCTATATATTTTCATGACAGCTGACGTAAGTGTGATGCCTCTGTAATGATTGCAATCAGTCAGATTTTTTTTGTCATTTTCACCAGCACTCCTAGCTCCCATACATAAGGCTTTGCCTCTTCACGCCACATTCTACAAAATAATCTTGTAGGTAATCTGGGAGTCACTTCATTTTCAGGCAATATCATCTCAGCAGTTATTCCTTCGTATCCAGGGGCTTTCCATCTTTTGAGTTTTTTTTTAAGAATAGCTTCGACTTCAAACACACCTAATTCATACTTAGGCACATCAAGGTCTTCATCAGTTTCAGGTATATCAACCAAATTAATCCCTTCGTATTTCCGATTCATGACGTCACTAAAGTGTTCAATCCAACGTTACTTTTCTTCATGTTCTTTTGTTATAACAGATCCATCTTTCTTTTTGATGGGTATATGCTTCTTTTTTCCCCGTAGAGATTTCATTGATAATTCCAAGAGCAATTCCTACCACAAAGCCACTCCCTGAATTCATAGCTTTGTCAGCCTCATCTGCTTTCCTGTCTAAATATTCTCTCCAATCATTCCTGATATTTCTTTTGACCTCACTATCAATACTGAAATACTTGGCATGCTCTGCCTTGTAATTTTCATTACTTCCTCGAAAACTTTAAGAAATCAATTTCTTTCTTTGTCTTCTTTTTATAGTATCCTAAGTATCATTTGATATCCATGGTTTTCTCCTTGTAACTGCATGTCCCAAAACTTTGTCTCTTAAAGTCTCTTAAGACTGTAAATCGATTCCTACATTCAGTTACAAAGATTTCTGTGCTCATCCTCTAGAAGCTTAGTTGTATCAAACTTAGGTATTCTATCTACATTTCTGTTGGGTTTTTTCAGTTTTAATATTTGTGTGGCAATGAGGAGCTGGTGATCACTACCAATAACTGCACCTCTATAGCTTGTTACATTTCCCAGAGTCCTCCTTCTCTCTTTATCAATGGCTATGTGATCTATTTGATATTTGTAATTGCCACATGGTGAAGTCCTTGTATATTTGTAGATCTCCTTGTGCTGGAAAAGAGTACCTCCAGTAACAAGATTGTTTGTTGAACAATAACTTATAAAATGTGCCCCATTTTCATTTGTAACTTCGCCAAGAACCTCAACACCCATCACATTTTCTATCCCTTGATTATTCCTTCCAACTTTAGCATTGAAGTCATTAATCACAATTTTCATATCTCTAGGTTCTCACCTATTATACTCTGCAGTTCTTCACAGTATTCATCTTTCCTTTCTTCAGGAGAATCATTTGATTCGCCTTGTAAGATGGAATCTTTGGGATCTTGAACCCTTCTGTGAAGCCTCTTCCTTTTTTGCCCTGCGGGCATGCTGTCATGCTTTTGCGGGGAGGGGAACGTGGCAATTTCAACCTGTCAAAAAGTTTTCATTCTTTTTGCCTCTCGTGCGAGTGCGAAGGAGAGTACTGGAGCGTTGGCACACAGGATGCTGCTTGTGCTCAGTTTCTGCTGAAGCACAGTTTTTGGTGAAGGCGCAGAAAAGCGCTGGCGCGTAGGAAACCATTGCGTAAGGTGAATATACAAAGAATAGGCCAGACTATTTGGCCTCTATTTTGAGGTACCTTGCCTCTAGCATTAGAGGCTCTTTGACCTTTTATTTTGAGGTGCCATACTTCCAACATTAGAGGATATTTAAGCTCTATTTTGAGGTGCCATACCTTTAGAATTAAGGGCTCTATGACCTCTATTTCTAGGTACTATAATCTTAGCATTATATGTTCTTTGATCTCTAATTTGAAGTGCTTTACCTCTAGCATTAGAGGCTCTTTGACCTCTATTTTGAGGCTCCTTACTTTTAGCATTAGAGGCTCTTTGACCTCTATTTTTAGGCTCCTTACGTTTAGCATTAGAGGCTCTTTGACCTCTATTTTGAGTCTCCTTACGTTTAGCATTAGAGGCTCTTTGACCTCTATTTTGAGGCTACTTACTTTTAGCATTAGAGGGTCTTTGACCTCTTATTTTGAGGCTCATTACTTTTAGCATTAGAGGCTGTTTTACCTCTATTTTGAGGCTCCTTACTTTGAGCATTAGAGGCTCTTTGACCTCAATTTTGAGGCTCCTTACGTTTAGCATTAGAGGCTCTTTGACCTCTATTTTGAGACTGCTCACCTTTAGCATTAGAGTCTCTTTGACCTCTATTTTGAGGCTCCTTACTTTTAGCATTAGAGGGTCTTTGATCTCCATTTTGAGGCTCCTTACGTTTAGCATTAGAGGGCCTTTGACCTCTATTTTGAGGCTCATTAGTTTTAGCATTAGAGGCTCTTTGACCACTATTTTGAGACTGCTCACTTTCAGCTTAAGAGTCTCTTTGACCTCTATTTTGAGGTTCCTTACTTTTAGCATAGAGGGTCTTTGACCTCTATTTTGAGACTGCTCACTTTTAGCATTTGAGGGTCTTTGACCTCTATTTTGAGGCTCCTTACTTTTAGCATAAGAGGCTCTTTGACCTCTATTTTGAGGCTCCTTACTTGTAGCTTTAGATTCTCTTTGACCTCTGTTTTGAGGCTCCTTACCTTTAGCATTAAAGGCTCTTTGACCTCTGTTTTGAAACTGCTCACTTTTAGCATAAGGTGTCTCTTTGACCTCTATTTTGAGGCTCCTTACGTTTAGCATTAGAGGCTCTTTGACCTCTATTTTGAGGCTTCTTATGTTTAGCATTAGAGGTTCTTTGTCCTCTATTTTGAGGCTTCTTATGTTTAGCATTAGAGGTTCTTTGACCTCTATTTTGAGGCTCCTTACTTGTAGCTTTAGAGTCTCTTTGACCTCTGTTTTGAGGCTCCTTACTTTTAGCATTAAAGGCTTTTTGACCTCAGTTTTGAGACTGCTCACTTTTAGCATTAGGTGTCTCTTTGACCTCTATTTTGAGGGTCCTTATTTTTAGCATTAGAGGCTCTTTGACCTCTGTTTTGAGGCTCCTTACTTTTAGCATTAGAGGGTCTTTGACCTCTATTTTGAGGCTTCTTATGTTTAGCATTAGAGGTTCTTTGACCTCTATTTTGAGGCTCCTTACTTTTAGCATTAGATGCTCTTTGACTCTATTTTTAGGCTCCATACTTTAAGCATTAGAGGCTCTTTGACCTCTATTTTGAGGCTTCTTACGTTTAGCATTAGAGGCTCTTTGACCTCTATTTTAAGGCTC
>NC_090761.1:52768019-52820519 GCF_036898095.1 Palaemon carinicauda | reverse complement strand
AAGGACCCTTTCACACTAAGCGGTTCTTGTCGCCCCTAGATGCGATTGCAGTGCCGTATCTAAATGCAATACAAAATTGCGCTAATCTTACTTTGTGACCCAATTTTTGGCAAGTGCTTGCAGGCTGCTCTTCAGGTACGGAATTTGACCAATTTTTTCGTACCTGACTTGCACCGTACCGTACCATACCTCTAGACTAAATATCAATCGTTCTGTGCCGTAATGCCAGCTTTGCATGTACTACATCGTATTAATTTTAGAGTATTAAACTATTGGGTTCAAATAAGCATTAAAAGTACTGTATCCAATTACGCCAGTTCCTTTATCCATCCACCCGTTGAAATACTACCTCTAGAGAGTTATGGGTTCGTTTGATCAGCCAGGCAGTACTACATTGGATCCTTTTCTCTTGTTACGGTTCATTTTCCCTTTGCCTACACATACAACGAGTATTCTGGCCTATTCTTTACATATTCTCCTCTGTCCTCATACACCTGAGAACACTGAGGTTACTAAACAATTCTTCTTCACCTAAGGGGTTGATTACTGCACTGTAATTGTTCAGTGGCCACTTTCCTCTTGGTAAGGGTAGAAGAGATACTTTAGCTATGGCCTTTCACTGTCTTGGGTTAGCATTCTTTTGCTTGAAGGTACACTCGAACCACTCGAGCATACTATTCTATCTAATTTCTCCTCCTCTGGTTTTGTTAAGTTTATATATAGAATATATTTATTTTAATGTTGTTACTGTTCTTAAAATATTTTAGTTTTCCTTATTTCCTTTCCTCACTGGGCTATTTTATTTGTTGGGGCCCTCGGGCTTATAGCAGCCTGCTTTTCCAACTAGGGTTGTAGCTTATCAAGTAATAATAATAATGATAATAATAATAATAATAATAATAATGACAACATTGTGCTATAAAGTCCAGTATGAGTTCTAAGGACGTTCTTCCCCCTCCTATGTCTGCAGGCTTCTATTGCATTTTGCGTGCTTGGAATTCCTTATTTCTTGCTTGGAATTCCATATTGCTTGCTTGGAGTCGTCTACTGATCACCTACTGTATAAACTGTCCTCTTAGGAAAACAGTTAATTTTAGTTACTTCCTGTCTACGTAGTTTCAGTTCTCGCAGTACTGGAATCATTTTAGGTTTTGAGTATAGTACTCTTCCTCCATGTTGAGTGCGCCCTCCCTCCCACCCTTCCCCTCCCTTCCCTCTCCCACCGCTCCCCTCTTCCACCCCTCCTTCATCTACTCATTTCCATGAGTATATGAAGACTATTCATCTTGAGAGAGGGGAGAAAAGCCACGCTGGATTAGCGGTGGAAGAGGAAGGGAAGAGAAGACTGACGGGATGAGAATGGAAGGTTTACAGCCTGAAGACCACGAAGTCTCCGGGCGGAGATCCATGAAGTTGCTTCAAGCCGTAGAAGCCTTCAACAAATTCAAATATAATCGGAAAAACTTGTTAGTACGTTCACAATAGAGGATTTATGCTCCGAATCCTTTCCGGAATGTGCCTTATTGGGTTGGAGGCACTCCATCGCGGACTCTTCGTGGAGAGAACTTATTGACCCTAGAAATTCCTCTTTTGTGAACGTTTTCCCGATTACATTTGAATTTTTTTGAAAGCCTCTACTGCTTGGAACAACTTCATGGATCTGCGCCCGGAGACTTCGTGGTCTTCAGGCCTTCCATTCTCATCCCGTCAGTCTTCTCTTGCCTTCCTCTTCCGCCGCTGATCCAGCATGGCTTTTCTCCCCTCTCAACAGGATGAATAGTCTTCATCTGCTCATGTGTAAAACCCTTTTTTATACGGGCCGTAAACGGAATGCGTGGCTATCTGAAGGTTGAGTTTTGATCTGAAGCCGGTAAATTCCTGTGTCTGGAGTTTTTGTGCTCTCTTGGAGCTTCAAAATGAAATTTGCAAAAATCATAAATTCTCTAAAGATCGAATGGAAATTATGGAAAAATCTAAATTTTCTTTAAAGATCGAATGGAAATTATGGAAAAATCTAAATTTTCTTTAAAGATCGAATGGAAATTATGGAAAAATCTAAATTTTCGTTAAAGATCAAAGAAAATTTATTGGAAAAATCTTTCAATGAGAGCATATAAGAGGAACTTCGGTAAGGGGTAGAAAAGAACTCTGAGTTTGTGTTGCTTTTGTGACCAAAATCCGCAAGAGGAAACAGAACCCCGATGATGATTATGTATGTTGGTATTTTAGTATAGCCTAGAGAGAGAGAGAGAGAGAGAGAGAGAGAGAGAGAGAGGAGGGAAGGAAAGGGTGGGAAGGGAGGGAGAGGGGAGAGAAAGGGTGGTAAGGGAGGGAAAGGGTGGGAAGGGAGGGGGAGGGAGGGAGGGAAGGGAGAGGAAGGGAGAGGGTGGGAAGGGAGGGAAGGGGAGGGAGAGGGTGGGAAGGGAGGGAAGGGGAGGGAGAGGGTGGGAGGGGAGGGAGGGAAGGGGTGGGAAGGGAGGGGGAGGGAGAGGGAGGGAAGGGAGGGAGAGGGTGGGAAGGGAGGGAAGGGTGGGAAGGGGAGGGAACTAGGGGAGCGGTGTGAGAGGAAGAGTACTATACTCAAAACCTAAAATGATTCCAGTACAGCAAGAACTGAAAGTATGTAGATAGGAAGTAAATAAAAGTAACTGTTTTCCTTCGAGGACATTTTATACAGTAGGTGGTCAGTACACGACTCCAAGCAAGCAATTAGCAATTCCAAGCACGAAAAATGCAATAGAAGGCCGCAGGCTTAGGAGGTGGGGGAACGTCCTTAGAACTCATGCTTGACTTTAGAGGATAATCGGAGAGTCCAGAAAGGAGGAGCACGAAGTCAACAATCAAACTCGTATGTGCTCACCTGAACTCTCATCGTGACTTTCCCTTCCTAGGTTTTCCTCTCCGCCATAACAACTTTAAACGATTTGCTCTTCACCATCCCATCATCCTTCATTATTTTTACATGACCAAACCTTCTCAAAATAATCATTCATCTTAGCATTTATAGTAGCCTTTGTAGCAATTCTATTCACCTCTGCAATTCTCACCATTTAAAGTTCTTACACCATATAGCCTACATTATGCTGACACTTTATTGCAAATATTTTCACCTGTTTTATTTCATTTGCACCCAGTAAGCATGTTTTCATGCCATAAAGGAGATTCAGCACAACAATCCCTTCATATATTAAAGCTTTGTTTTTGCTAGATATTTGAAGGTTCTTATAGGTACTGTTCGCACACTGTCCTGCCACTCATCTTACTAGACCTATTCTGTGACGCCTGTTTTCTCATCCTTCCAGCATTTGTTACATTTATTCTAAAAAAAATGAGTTATCAACTTCAATTCTTCTTCAAACATCCATCTTACCATTCTTTTCTACATGCTTTCTGTTTTCAGTTTGTTCTTGGTCACATTTGCTCTCACTTCGTTCATCTTGTAAAAACTTTTGAAGTTTTACGGTATTGACAGTTTTTCGTCTTTAACTGCAATAAGTATTGCATCAAATGCAAACATCAACATTCCACGTTTCAGTCAACTTTTCAACATTACTACAGTATATTGTATAATTTTTTTTCCTGATTTACTGCGTTGTTATTATTATTATTATTATTATTATTATTATTATTAGTGTAATAAATGAGGGGTGTATAAATTTTCGAATGTTGTATTATTATTATTATTATTATTATTATTATTATTATTAGCCAAGCTACAACCCAAGTTGGAAAAGCAAGATGCTATAAGCCCAAGGGCTCCAACAGGGAAAAATAGCCCTGTGAGGAAAGGAAATAAAAAGATAGAAGATAGTGTACCAACCATGTGTCACACGATCGTACATAGTTCATTTTGTGTATATATTATGCTTGTACCTTCGCTCTTCCCTCGCACTAAAATGAACCAGATTAAACATGTCTGCTATTCTCCTCTGTAACAGTGTCTGTTTTTCAAACATGAAAATTATTGTTGCTTTGAGCTTTTGTATAGAAAGGAGAGTGTTCTATAATAAACTTACTCAGTTGCTTTCACATTGTCTTTGAGTCACAACCTTCTCTCGGCTCGTCACAATAGAAACCTATATACAAGAACTTAAAGCGGAAATAATTTTGATAAAGGATGCTTAGACCAGCCAGAAAGTATCAATCAAGACCTCCCTTCATGCCATGATCCCAAATCCCACATGGAAGGGATTTAAACGTCCTTAAAGTTTTGCGCATGCGAATTGCCAACTTCTGCGCAAGCGAATTCCCAGACCTGCTTCAATTAACCCCCTCCCCCCTCCCCCCTTGGGATGCCAGCCAATAAAGAACTTTTGAAGAGGAGTTTCGAGGTCCTACTTGCCGGGTAACTGTCTCGAGTTTTTGACGTTGTTAGCGTTGATTATATTCGCTTTTGATAATTCAGTTATTTCGGGGAGAGTCCGAAGTAGGCGAAAGTAATTCTAGATTCGTAATTTTTTTTTTTTTTTTTTTTTTTTTTTTTTTTTTTTTTTAGAGGACTTTGAGAGCGTTAGCGAGTTTTTTTTTATCAGTAATAAAAAAATATCTTCCAGGGTTGAATATTTGAATGGGACCTCTCTCTCTCTCTCTCTCTCTCTCTCTCTCTCTCTCTCTCTCTCTCTCTCTCTCTCTCCTCTCTCTCTCTCTCTCTCTCTCCATATCGTCTTTTTGCCATTACCAATTTACAGAACGGCCAGTAAACGTTGTAGGAGTGACAGCCAATATAAATGTTATTGGATTACTGGGGATTATTGCTTTGGTGGGTTATGCGTGTTTTGTTTATATTGCAGAATTGGCTCCGTTGCAGCGTGGAAGCCGTTAACGCCATTACATCTCCCATCTCGTTCGATTTGATCTACACCAAAACCGGGGATGCAGTGGAATGAAGTGAAACCCTGAGTGGAGAGCCATCCCACCAGGGAGTCTTCTGTTTCGACAAGGTTTGTGGAGTTGGTTTTTTTTTTTTTACAGTGTTCTGTGCCCTTCCCCTTGTCGATTTACTTAGTTTCACACACACACACACACACACACACACACACACACACGCATATGTATATGTGTATATATATATATATATTATATATATATATTATATATATACGTATATATACAGTTTATATACATTATATGTAATATGAATAAAAATCCAACCGTGTCTGTCGCATAGAAATATTATACACACACGATAAGGGTAAAAGAGATTCTTTAGATACGGTAAGCTGCTCTTCTGGGAGAAGGACACTCCAAAATCAAATCATTGTTCACTAGTATTGGGTAGTGCCATAGTCTATGTACCATGGTCTCCTTCTTTCTGTCTTGGGGTAGAGTTCTCTTGCTTGAGTGTACACTCGCGTACACTATTCTATATTTTTGTGGTTTTTTTATATTTTTTTAGTTTATGAAATATCTATTTTAATATTAACTGTTATTGAAATATTTTTTTATTGTTCATTACTTCTCTTGTAGTGTATTTATTATCTTATATCCTAACTGGGCTATTTTCCCTGTTGGAGCCCCTGGTGCCCCCCCCCCCAAAAAAAAAAAACAGTAAAAGAGAATGATCGAGACAAAAACAAAAAAAAAAAGTAAATGAAAAGAGGCGATGAACGAAGACAAATTACAAGATTATAAACGAAATATAAATAGTTAGGAGGGGATTAGGTATTAGGTTGCAAGACCCTCACTGGATAGTACCCTTTTCCTTGCAACTTACCTCACCTTATTCTTTAGGATACTTTGCTGCCGATATGAAACAGCGAGGCCAGAGGGGAGAGTGTGAACGAGAAGGAAGGCAAAGTAAAACGACGAATAAAAATAATGCAAATAAGCAGTACGAGAGGAGAGTAGTTGAAGGATGAGAAAGGTAGAAAAGGGAAAATAAAAATTGATAAGACTTGCTGTGGAAAGAGGAATAAACGTGAAGAAGAATAAAAGGTTGAATTAGGTAATAAATAAATTTTGAAAAAAAGGGACGATTATAAATGGAAGAGTGGGAAAAACGAGACATGATGGAAAAGAAGCAATAAAGGACCACAAGGAAGAAGAAAAAAAAAGATATGTACAAATCAATGATAAGGAAATGAAAAGGAATGGGAAGGTGGGAAGAGAAAGGGCAGCAAAACATTGTTATTGGAAGATAAAGTAAAAGAAAAACGAATGAAAAAGGCTATTGAGTAATGGAATAAGAAAATAAATAAAAAAGCATAGCATGAAAAAAAAAGAAAGAAGGAAGGACCAGGAAAGAAAACTTGGAAAAGGAAACAAATGAAGAAAAACCATCAAAAGGGTAACTGAGAAAACTCGATCTTGAAATCCAATGAAAGATTTGCGCCAAACTCACATCTGGCGACACACACACACACACCTCTAGAAAACGAATTGCGAGCTCTTAAAGCAGAAGATGTGAAGCGCAAGCTGTTTATTATTTATTCATCGAAGAAGATGGATAAGTCACGGAGCGGAATGTCAGTGGGAACTTGGGGGAAACCGATCTAGCGGTAGACCGCGAAGAACAAACTAAGGGTTCGATCAGATTGGGTTGGGGCTCAGGTCTGGGCACGGGTGAGAAGGTGTAAATAGAAACGGTTTGATATTTTTTCCCATTTATTTTATATGTAAATGTCAACTTAACATATTCATTTCATATCGAATTTTGTCTTCCCGCAGGACTTGGCCGTGTCAAAGGGAATGTCAAAGGTAAGTTTGTCTCTCGTTCGATTGGTTTCAGCGTAGTATTTCTTGTGATTCATGCATATGCTCTCGCCCGCGCATATATTTTTTCTTGTCGCCTTTTTACCATGTATTTTCCTATCAGTTTTGATTTTGCATGAATGATTCGACGTTGGAGACGGATATGAGACATTTTGTGTATATATAGATTGTATATCTTTATGTATGTATGTATATATATATATATATATATATATATATATATATATATATATATATGTAAATTTGTGTTTTATATTCATATATACTGTATGTATACATATGTGAATATATATATATATATATATATATATATATATATATATATATATACATATATATATATATATATATATATATGTATATGTATATACATATATGTATGTATGTATATGTATATATATGTATGTATGTATATATATATATATATATATATATGTATATATATATATATATATATATATATATATATATATATATATATATATATATATATATAGTGTCCTCTTTTGCCTCACCAAACCAATTACTTCCTTATCTCACCGCATTGTGATTCTGTTCCCACTTCATACCTTCATATAGACATGCAGACTCCTTGTTGTGCCTACAACTTTATCATCAAATTTCACAAACTCTTCAACTATTCTTTTAACCCTCATGTCTATAACTCCTAGTCAAATTTCATGTATTAGTATCTCATAATTATGTCAATTTTAACATTCCAATTAGGCTACTACCACCAAAAGTCGACTTAATAATCATTAAATATCACAATACTCAAATCAATAGAAAAGATGCAATTTTTTTTCCAGAAAACTGGGGTTTGGAAGTAAATACCAACAATTACCCAAAAATAAAGAGCAGATGCAAGAGCAAACTGTTGGTGGTAAATTTAATATTGATATCACTTCAATATTAAATTGGAGTATAATTTAAGAGTAATAGCCTGCAAATTGGAGGAGAGCATGAAAATATAGCTTGTAAAAATATTCAAGAAAACGGAATTGGATAGGAAGAATATAATTAGGATATTAATGAGAACTAGAATTTCTATAGAATTTTCAGTTTTTTCAAGTGATGTTTTTTTCCATATTCTTCCCCGTTACAGAAGTGAAATTTTCCACTTTTTTACGATTATTACTGTTATTATTACTATTATTGTTACTATTACCATAACTACTTGCTAAGCCACAACCCTAGTTGGAAAAGAAGGATGCTACAAGTCCAGGGGCTCCAACAGGGAAAGTAGCCCCATGAGGAAAGGAAACAAGGAAAAATCTAATATTTTAAGAACAGTAACAACATTAGAATGAAAATGTCCTATATAAACTATGAAAACTTTCACAAACAATAGGAAGAGAAATTATTTATAGAACAATTCCATCAACTTCCACTGGAATTGTCAATCCAATTTTCGATATCCACACGTATCTTCAAAGAATTTTTTTTTTTTTTTCTTAAGCATGCTATTGAATATAGTAATAATGAGGTTCACAGGTCTAGTATTTGATATGCTATATAATATCGCGCAAAAATATTTAAAACCTTCAGGGAAAACTTGCTAATACTCACAAGATTAGCAAGATGTTCGATGTTATGGTATTATTAAGCTTGCAATTCAAAATATCCTTCAAGAGGCCGCTATTTTATTTTGATTCACTTAATAAAAGATTTGAAATTTAATGGAACAGAAGTACAGCCTTTTATCATCTTCAATATGAGTAGAATATTATTATCGGAGATGTTCGCTAAGGTTAATTTGAAAGACGTACAAAACATAAGTTATAATTAGATTCCTGGAAAATCATAAAGTCGAAATTTGAGTTTTAGTTATAATTTAGTAAGAGTATTGAATCCATATTTTATTTACAGATTGTTAATTATAAAAACAATATTTATTTTGGTTGAATTTGAATTTTACTTAGCGTAAATAAGATTATTGCAATCTTAATTTATTATATGAAAAATTTGTGAATAAGGCGATTGAAACTGGAATTTGAATTACGGAAAATTTGTGGGCAAATCGTTTGAAACTATATCTTAACTAATAATAATTCTTTTCCGCTCAAGGGGCTGACAGTCAGGATGCCTGAAAACTTTAAATCAATCAATCAATCAAGGTTTTAAAATATGCAATGTAATTATTCAGTGGTTACTCTCCTGTTGGTAAGGATACAAGGGACTCTTTATGGTAAGCAGCTCTTCTAGAAGGACACTCCAAAATCAAACCTTTGTTCTCTCTTTTCTTGCTTGAGGGTACATTATTATATCTTATTTCTCTTTATTAGGTTTTTTAGTTTATATATGAAAGTTCTAATGTAATGTTGTTACTGTTCTTAAAATATTTTATTTTGATAGTTTAATAATTCTTGCAGTTTGTTTATTTCCTTGTTTCATTGGGCTATTTTCCCCTATTGGAGCTCTTGGGCTTATAGCATCTTGCTTTTACAACTAGAGTTATATCTTAGCTTTTAACAATAATAATAATAATAATAATAATAATAATAATAATAATGATAATAATAATAATAATAATAATAATAATAATAATTATAGATAAATTGTAAATTGATTGAAACCCAATTTTAGAAAGAAAAACCCATTTTGCACACTAGTGATCACGATACCAGATGCATAAACATTGTATTGGCCATCTGACATAACTTACGAAACATTTCAAAATTATTTCATGCGAAGTGTATCGTTCAATTTATTGTCTAATTTATTGCCGAAGATAATACAGTATAACATTCTCTGCAGTGGGCATTGGGACCTACAATATGCAATGTTTTTTTTTTTTTTTTTTTTTTTTTTTTTTTTTTTTAAATTTAGCTCCTGTTCTGTTGAGAAATACTGTTACTTTGTAAGGAGGATATTATATTTTACCTGCTTATATGGAATTTCAAGTAATTTTGATTGGCGTTTTTATATTAATGTATCATTCTTACGAAATACTGCATAATGAGACAGTTTTTGCTTCGTTCCATAATCTTTTCCAAACCACAATTTGTCTGTATCTTAAGTAAGTTGTTTTGATTTTACTCATCAAATATTTTTTGAATGATTTTTTATTTTAAGTAGAGTTATAAATGACCTGGAAGAATTATTGTTGTAATTAAATTGCTTGAAAAGGTAGCGGATATAGGGGTGGGATTAGGTGGTGATGTTGACAGCCCCTCTATACAACAAAACCATAGCCGTTATTAGTGTTGGAAGGAAACAGCAAACAACATTGGTAATTTTGCTGTTAGAAATCCGCACCAAGCTGAAAACGATAACTGTAATGTCACGTATTGTCTTTAAAATGGCAGAAAAGCTAAGTGAAATTACCTAAGATTCAAAACAGTTTTTGAAATTGCGTATGTTTATATATGGATATTGCAGCCATTTTCAACCAGAAATTCCTTAGTGAGGGCAGGAATTCGCAGAGACCGACTGGGTTATCAACTTGAAAATTAAGTTTGTGAGGCTTGTAGCTCTTGCGACGTGAAATTTTTATTGTCATATTTACTTATTTTGCTTAGTATTACAATAAATTCATGGTCAAAGAAGATTTGATTTTTAGTGACTCTCTCTCTCTCTCTCTCTCTCTCTCTCTCTCTCTCTCTCTCTCTCTCTCTCTCTCTCTCTCTCTCTCTCTCTCTCTCTCTTATATATATATATACATATATATATTTCTCTCTATTATATTTATAATATATATATTTATATATTTATATGTATGTATCTCTCTCTCCCTCTCTCTCTCTCTCTCTCTCTCTCTCTCTCTCTCTCTCTCTCTCTCTCTCTCTCTCTCTCTCTCTCTCTCGTTGATATACCTTGGGCATTCATTATATTACACACATTTTAATCCAGGAAATCTATCCGAGAACAGCATCACGCACATAAAAACAACAAAATCCGCTGAATTAAATTTATCTTCATAAAAATCTCGTTTGTTTACAAAGTTTTTGTCTCGTGGATCTCATCTCGAGAAGTGATCTATTCCTTTATCCAGTAAAGCAGAAGGAATAGCGCACCTTTGAAGGCTTCACTTGAAATATTTCCAATTGTCGACTGAGTTTCCAACTATGGGATGAAAAAAAAATTTAGTCTCTTGGCTAGTACAGTTGTAATGTGTTTGCCTAGCATTCACATGGCATCAGATCGATCCCAGGCCGAGACCATAAGTTTAAGCTGTTTTCTGGGGAGGCCACTGCTGTGGTTGAGCACCGCAGTGGGATGTTTGGGCTTGCGCGGTTGACGTTCTGGTGAGTATCTATTCTGATGAAACTGGACCTGGAACCAGACACCTTTAACGTTTAAATACAACTATTATTGAATTAATAAAGAAATTAATATTATTATTTTTATTATTATTATTATTATTATTATTATTATTATTATTATTATTATTATTACTAGGTAAGCTACAAACTTTTTTCAACTGGAAAAGCAAGATGCTGTAAGCCCAACGAGGAAAGAAAATAAGTAAATATATAAACTACACGAGAAGTAATGAATAATCAATCAAATATTTTAAGAAGGCAAAAGTAGCTGAAGGCAAAATTACTATAATTTCTGGAAAATTAGAATATATCCTCAAAAAAAAAAGAAAAAAAAGAAAAAAAAAGTTGCTTTTAAGAGGTTAAGATAAATCAATAACTTTCAAGCTTGAGGAGCTGAATGGCCTCCCCGACCCCAGCTTGGGGCAATGTCACCCAAATTTATTAATCTAATTCTTTTAGTTGAGAATCTCCCCTATATGATGAAGAGAAAGTGTCTGGATATGTATATATATATATATATATATATATATATATATATATATATATATATATATATATATATATATATATATATATATATTACAAATATATATATATTACATATATATTATATATATAAATATATATATATATATATATATATATATATATATATCTATATATATATATATATATATATATATATATATATATAGATATATATATATATATATATATATATATATATATATATATATATATATATTTATATTCGGTCACGCTCTCAGTGACAAGAAGTATAACTACTCTGTCTCTCCCCATCTCTCTGGTAAGGGGAAGAGGGAGTAGTCATACCCTGGTGAGTGGGGGTTGTAATTGGGAAAGGGGAAGAGTGGTAAGGGTTGAATCTGTGCTTACGTGTGTGTGCATATCTATATAAATATTTAGCCGTCATTTCTGACGGGTCACGTACACGTGTTATTATATACAGTAACTCTTAATAGCGTTTATTATATGAAATGGTAGCTTTAAGATTATAGTGCTGTCATCTCATATACAAATGCTAATGTTGAATTTATTTTTTCTGTTTGGCCTTGTTAAGTATAATGTTTTAACTAATATTACTACTACCACAAACGATCGGTAAATGCTTTATTTACCTAATTCAAAACATGACAATAACTTTACCTGAAGATGGGGTAAAAAATTCGATATACGTCATTTATGTTACCAATTTTTCAGACATTTATTTTATACGAGAATAAGAGTATATGATAAATTTTCCAGCCGCCACCACCACTAATGATGATGATCATGTTAAAATGTGTATTTACACCCATGATTTCCCCAAGGTAGAAATAAATATTTGTGATGCTCAACCCCGCATTCATTGCTTTCATCAACGCTGGCATACGAGCTTTCATTAGGTTCGGCTTTTACGTATCATTGGCTCGCAAATGACTCTCCCGTGTTTACTGATTGTTTCGACCTGCCGCTGCAAGAACTGGGTAAATGTTTCCGCGCACCTTCGCTAGTTTTTGTTGTTAGGACGAAATTAGTTGGGATTAGAATTCGGTGTTGTATCCATTACTCTGTTGCCTTATGTTTTAAGGATTTGTGTGTTCATTAAGTTGGGATTATGAAATACACATTTTTTAAAATTTGTTATATTTTTTTCGAATCACAAAATATGTGAAGTAAGACTGTTATCTGGATATATACAATAGATTGGGAAGAGACCTGAAGTGCGTATAGACGCGAGTGTGAAATTATAGAAGAGATTGAGCCATCTTTCCATTAGGGTAGTTTTAAGATGAACTGTTTTCTATGGAGTATGGGTCTGGGAAAGAACTATATGTATGCGAGGGTCTAAAAAAAAAGATCAGCATAGGTGAAAGGATTATATCAGATTCCTTGGAAATATTTTGTTCTTGTGGAATGAATGGAGGAAGATGGGATGGTTTAAGTAGCATATTTTCTACAAGTGTTAGGAGGTACAAAAGAAAGACCAAGAAGGTGCCTGATAGATGGTGTGAAAGAGGTATATATATGTTGAACCGGTGTTCAAGTCTCGCTCAAGCTCGATAGTTTCCTGTAGTGTTTGCGTTCTCACCATCCTTGTGAGCTAAGGATGACAGTTTTTGGGTAAGCCTCTATGTACATCAGTAGCCATTATCTGGTCCTCCCTGATCCTAGCCTTGGTGGAGAGGGGTCTGTATACTGATCATATAGAGCATTGTCCTGCTGGGGCATTCTTACTATCCCTTGCCTCTATTGTTAAACAGCGACCTTTAAACCTCAATTCAAATTGAGCAGAGCTAATGTCCCATTGAAGGAAACTTACAAATTTTCCTTACGATCCGTAATGAAAAAGAG
Organism: Palaemon carinicauda; assembly: GCF_036898095.1. Classification (NCBI taxonomy): domain Eukaryota; kingdom Metazoa; phylum Arthropoda; class Malacostraca; order Decapoda; family Palaemonidae; genus Palaemon; species Palaemon carinicauda. The sequence continues at coordinate 52,807,188 of NC_090761.1, read as the reverse complement.
AGGGGAAGAAAGGAAGGAAAGAAAACAAGCTAACTCTATATCATTTGTGTTGTGGTGGCCGATGCGGTAACGTCCCTGACTGGTGAACGTCAGACTGGGGTTAGAGTCCCTCTCAAACTCGTTAATTTCTGTGGTCGCTACAATCTCACCATCCTTGTGAGCTAAGGATGCGAGGTTTGGGGGTGCCTATAGGTCTATCTGCTGAGTCATCAACAGCCATTGCTTGGCCTTCCTTGGTCTTAGATTGGGTGGTGAGGGGGCTAGGGCGCTGATCGTATGCATATATGGTCAGTGTCTAGAGCATTCGCCCCTGCCATTCATGAGTTGCCTTTAAACCTTTAAACACATAAAAGACATTTCCTCATTGAGTATAGAGGGGCGAATGGAATTTGCATGTTAATAACCGCAAGGCAGGATGGACGCTATGTGTTTGTCAGATGTTTTAGTGTTTGTTTTGATAATCACAGGAGGACGAATACAATGGGAAAAGTTTGTGCGCGTGAAAGAGAGAGTTATGTATCCTTCCTACTTTTTCAGAAGGATTCCTAAATCAGTGACTACCTTTTTATACCTTTTTTTTTTTTTTATCTATGGAGGATTTATTCTTCTGCAAAGTTTTTCTTTGAAGGTTTAAGTGTGTTCTCGCTTTCTCTATATTTCCTTTTTAGGGAAAAAGGAAAAGAGAACACAACTTCTAGGAGAAACTTTGTATAAGATTAAATTCTCCATAGATGAAAATAGAGGTAGTCACTGATTTATGATTCCTCTTGAAAAAAAGTAGGAAGGATGTATAACTCTTTTACGCACAGACTGTTCTCTCATCATCTCATCTTCATCTTTATTCCTATTCCACCACCGTTCTCCATCAATGTGCTTTCTCATTTTCCTTATTACCTTTAACGGCTTGATATTTTGGCGAGATTTAATCAAGGTGGATAGCATTCGAATAGAAACAAAGAAAAAAAGATGAATTGCGTATTGCGCACCGAGCCATTCTATTTCGCTGTACAATATTTTAACAGTATATGGTATGGATATTTTGCTCTAAAAAGAGTTGGTGAAATTAATAATAATTTTAGTAATCAATCGTATGTCTCCTCTCGTTACTGGAATGTGGATTAAAAAGTTGTTCGAACGCTCCCAGAGACTTATTAATATCACGAATAACTATTGTTAAGGCAGTTTGAAAGTCTTTGCAAGGAAAGTGATATCGCTTCATTTTCTTTTGTATGCTAATTTTGTTTTTCGAGGATTTTTTTTTTTTAAATTATGTAACGGTACTACGAGCATATTAACCCATTATATATGCCACTGCATACCACACTTAAACATTTGCCATAAAAAAAATAACTAAAAATCCTGGATAAATGTTGCCAGGCATGTACAGTTTAAAAAACGCATATATTGACGTTAAGGAGTGATATTACGGTCACCAACCCGTAAACAATAACAACGTATAGTAAAAATTACGGTCGCCTGTACTTTACTGAAATACGGCTGAGAACAGTATATTTTTAAGGAGAATTTCCGATTTAAATTATGGTGTTTTTTAACAGTGCAGGGCAAAAATAAACGTCGATTTTTTAGGCCTATTAGACTTTCGGCAGATTTATATTAAGTTATCTAGGGGTGTTAGTTGCATGCAAGCTTGACTGTCTATCTATCTACAATAATATGTAGAAAAACAAAATTATATCTCCATTTATAAAACAGTGAGAGAGAGAGAGAGAGAGAGAGAGAGAGAGAGAGAGAGAGAGAGAGAGAGAGAGAGAGAGAGAGAGAGAGAGAGAGAGAGATAGATTTGAAACTACTAGATCTGTTTAGATTTTTTGTTACGGAGGTCAAAATTATGACTTCCGCAGTGTGAGGTTATGTAGGCCTTGAATTTTGATAAAGACGAGCGCAACGTTTGACCACGTTATTTGTCATTATACATCCATAGATACAGTTTTTTTTTTTTATTTCCAAACCTTTAAGGTAATATACTCCAGACAATTATCATATCCTGTTACACTGAAGATAAGCTGATAATGAATGCAATTAACACTTAAGTTTATATTCTAAAATTTTTTTTTTGCTTAGGTAACGAAAATTTAAAATAACTGAACGCATTGATAAGTTTTTTTTTCCGTTAATATATAGTCTTAGAAACAAGTAATTAAAAAAAAAAGGCATTCAAATAAATCTTACTAGAATATAATCTTGTATAGGCTTGTGGTGGCCGATGTGGTAACGTCCTTGACTTGTGAACGCCAGACTGGGGTTCGAGTCCTGCTCAAACTCGTTAGTTTCTTTTGTAGCTGTAACCTCACCATCCTTATGAGCTAAGAAGGGGGGGGGGGTTTGAGGGAGCCTGTAGGTCTATCTGCTGATGCATCAGCAGCCATTGCCTGGCCCTTCATGGTCCTAGGTTGGGTAGAGAGGGGGCTTGGGCGCTGATCATATTTATATATGGTTAGTCTCTAGGACATTGTCCTGCTTGATAGGGCAATGCCACTGTCCCTTGCCCCTGCCATTCATGAGCGCCCTTTAAACCTTTATAGATTCGGCGAAGACAAAGCACATATCACGCCAACAGTTTTCATCTGGAATCGCTATCTATTGCATAACCTCGCCCCCCAATCGCCTGCAACAGGTCCTAGCCTTTGCTTTTCCTTCCCATTGTTTGATTCTGAGAACAACGGAGATAGGGGAGGGTGTGAGGGAAAGAAACGGGGGGTGGGGGGTTGGGGGTTGGTAATAAGGAGTGGGAGGAGAGTAGGAAGAGTATTTGGTGGTTGTTGGCCAGCTGGGGAGAATACTTTGGATTATTTTCTCCCTTTTCTTCTTTTGTATTTATTCTTTGGAGATGAGAGGCAAAGTATGGATGAGCTGTTGTATCTGAATGCTCACAGATATGTATGACACAAGGGCAAGAAATCCTTCCACCTAATGGACGTGCAACACAGGGTCGAAAATCACGGTTTCTGATTATTTGTTGTCGACCTAACAGACTCGGGCTCTGCTGCGCAGAGTGGACACGGTTTTACATTATTGAAGGAGAGATCAAATGGGTTTAGTGGTGGTAGGGATTTTTTGGGCGGTAAGAGACACAAAGAAGGTAGCGGTAGATACTGATATGGAACACATGCCTAAATTCTTATCTATGATTTTAATTTACTTTATTTATCTTGAATTAATCTTTTGAATTGGGCTTATTTTGTTTGTATAGACCATTTATAATATTGACGAATAGTGAGAGTTTGTTTACTGTTTAAAAGATTGTTTTGATTCAGTCTGTCGTTAAGGAGAATAATAGAGGTAGTAATCCATATGCGAAAATTGAACCCAAAATATGGACGGATAGAACGGAAAATCATAATAACCATGTCGAGTGTAGAGATATCTATCCCAAAACGGATTCTCAAGCAGGTTGTGAACTTGGTGAAATATATATAATTTAGTATTTCTTTTCAAATTCAATTTTGCATTTACACTATGTGCCTTAGTTTAACCTGCGTAGAACCTGAAGGAATATTGGATTATGGAGAAAGGTAAAGGGAGAGCAGGAAACAGTTGGAATTGTAAAGTGATGGCTCAGAATTGGCTTACATATGTTATAAAGTGGGATAGGCTTGATAGTAAGTTACTTAGTACCTACAGAGTACAACTTAAGGAAAAATATTAACGAATTGATCATAAATATTAGGAAAAGGTTGGCACTGACATAGATCTGAAGAGTTCAAAGTATTTTTGAACATCAAAGTACAGGCAGGAGAGAAAATAGAAAAAAGACGATTGGATACTGAAAAGAGAAAGGTGTAGAGAATGTGAATGGTTTAAAGTGAAGTTACAAGATAAGGGTGGATAGTGTTGGCATTGTTTTAGAAGGAAGGGAAGAAGGGGGGGGGGGGGAAGAAACATCGGCAGAAAATTCTTGTGGACAACTTGATTCAAATGTTTAGTAAGGCACATGCAGAACTTAAGGAATACGTGCATTCTTTTGTTTTTTTTTACTTATTTTTTGTATTGATATGTTGTACCGAAATAGGGCTTATTGCACGCATGAACGATTGTATTTTGGGAGAGATAGAAATGTAACTTTTGCAGTTTTTATTTTGTATCTCCTTATTTAATGTTTTCATTGAATATCTCTCTCTCTCTCTCTCTCTCTCTCTCTCTCTCTCTCTCTCACTCTCTCTCTCTCTCTCTCTCTCTCTCTCTCTCTCTCTCTCTCTGTAAGATAGAAAATGCAGAACAAAAGATTATACAGTCGAAAGAAAATGAAAAAAGGGACTTAGAAGAAAGGACACTTCAAAATATAAAAGAAACCCCAAAGTACTTTACTCCTGTGCAAAAAAGATGAATATAGGGAGAATAGAAATAGGCCCTCTAAGAATTGAAGGACGGCTAACGAATGAAAAAAAAAAGGAAATATGCAACATATTAGCAAAAAATATAAGAGTGAGTTCACGCCAAGAATTGCGAATGAGAATAATGAAACAGAAATGAGAGAAGAAAATGTTGAATATCTACCGGATATAGATATTAATGAAGCAGATATTGTCAAGGCTATAAACGAAATTAAAAATGGATCGGTAGCCGGACCAGATGGAGTTCCAGCGATTTTGTTAAAAAAAACTGCAAACACTATCGCGAAGCCGCTTGCAATACTGCTAAAACAAAGTGTAGATATGAGCGAGATATATGTTAAACATAAATTAGCTTATATAACCCCTATCTTCAAAAGTGGATCAAGACTAGAGGCAAGCAATTATAGACCTGTTAGTCTAACATCACATATTATGAAAGTGTATGAGAGGGTAATAAAAAAGAAAATAATGGGTCATTTGGTTAAAAATAATCTGTTTAATATAGGTCAACACGGTTTTGTGCCTGGAAAAAGTACACAAACCCAACTGATAGCACACTATGAAAATATATACAAAAATATGATAAGTGAAAAAGACACAGATGTGATCTATCTAGATTTTGCAAAAGCCTTTGACAAGGTAGACCACAATATATTAGAGAAAAAAATGAGAAAGCATAATATTGTGGGAAAGATAGGAAAATGGGTAAAAGAATTCCTGCAAAACAGAAACAGATAGTGGTTGCAAATGACGAGAAATCGGATGAAGCTCAGGTAATATCTGGCGTGCCACAAGGTACGGTTTTAGCTGCACTGCTGTTTGTTATTATGATCTCAGACATAGACTGCGATGTTGAAAACTCTGTAGTGAGAAGTTTCGCCGATGACTCAAGAATAAGTAGAGAAATTACTTGTGATGAAGATAGGAACTCACTACAAAGAGATCTAAACAAAATATATGAATGGGCGGAGATAAATAGGATGGTATTTAACTCCGATAAATTCGAATCAATGAATTATGGAAACAGAGAAGGAATGGTATATGCATACAAGGGACCTAATAACGAGACAATCACAAACAAGGAAGCAATTAAAGACCTTGGTGTAATGTTAAATAGGAATATGTTATGCAACGACCAAATAGCAACACTGTTGGCTAAATGTAAAGCAAAAATGGGAATGTTATTCAGACACTTTAAAACAAGAAAAGCTGAACACATGATTATGCTTTACAAAACTTATGTACGTAGTACACTCGAGTACTGCAATGTGATATGGTACCCACACTACCAAAAGGATATTGCACAAATAGAGAGTGTACAAAAGTCTTATACTGCTAGAATAGAAGAAGTTAAGGACCTTGACTACTGGGAAAGACTGCAAATTTTAAAACTATACAGTCTAGAAAGGAGAAGAGAACGCTACATGATAATACAAGCATGGAGGCAAATAGAAGGAATTACTGAAAACATCATGGAGCTAAAAATATCAGAAAGAGCAAGCTGAGGTAGATTATTAGTGCCAAAAAATATACCAGGAAAACTAAGGAAGGCGCACAGGACATTAATCCACTACGCACCAGCATCGATAATGCAGCGACTATTTAATGTGCTGCCTGCTCATCTAAGAAACATATCAGGAGTGAGCGTAGATGTGTTTAAGAATAAGCTCGATAAATACCGAAGATGCATCCCAGACCATCCAAGACTGGAAGATGCAAAATACACCGGAAGATGCATTAGCAACTCACTGGTGGATATACGAGGTGCCTCACACTGAGGGACCTGGGGGAACCCAAACAAAAAAATAAGGCAATAAGGTTCTCTCTCTCTCTCTCTCTCTCTCTCTCTCTCTCTCTCTCTCTCCCCCCTATTCAGCATTTAAAGAACGAATGTGAGCGTGACCGTTATTTTGATTTTCTCTGGAACGACTTCAAAATATTATGTATATGTATATGTATATATGTATATATATACTGTATATATGTATATATATACTGTGTATATATATATATATATATATATATATACACACACATATATTCAGTGTTGCAGTGGGCATGAATCTCATCTTACACTATATCATTGCATATGGGGCGAAATTGGAGGCAGGGAATATGACAGAAGGTTTTTTCTTGCAACGGAGAAACTAATAATGTTTCCTTTTATGGCATTGGCAGGGAACTGTAGGGTATAATTTTGGCTCACCACTGCGCAAAACCATTTTTTTTTTTAACAGAGGAAATGCATAGGAATGTGTATCGTAATTCTCTTTGTGTTGTGGGGAGGTGAAACAACTAGATACTTATATTCTTTCTCCATATGAAATAAGTGAAATATATGGAATACCATTGTCTTTAGAATAAACGTTTCGCTCCTTTATCAAAACAGAAATGGATATAAAAGGAAAGTAGTCAATAAAGATCATATACTGGTTTCCCATCTATAATATTGATTAATAGGAGAGTTTATTTACTGTTTTAAAAGATTGTTTTGATTCAGTCTGTCGTTAAAGAGAATAAAAGAGGTAGTAATCCATATGCGAAAATTGAACCCAAAATATGAACGGATAGAACGGAAAATCATAATAACCATGTAGAGTGTAGAGAGATATCTATCCCAAAACGGATTCTCAAGCAGGTTGGGAACTTGGTGAAATATGCATAATTTAGTATTTCTTTTGATATTCAATTTTGCATTTACACACTATGTGCTTTAGTTTAACCTGCGTAGAACCTAAAGGTATATTTGATTATGATCCAAGATAAAGGGAGAGCAGGAAACAGTTGGAATTGTAAAGTGATGGCTCAGAATTGGCTTACATATGTTATAAAGTGGGATAGGCTTGATAGTAAGTTACTTAGTACCTACAGAGTACAACTTAAGGAAAAATATTAACGAATTGAGCATAAATATTAGGAAAAGGTTGGCGTTGACATAGATCTGAAGAGTTCAAAGTATTTTTGAACATGAAGAGTACCAAGCAGGAGAGAAAATAGAAAAAAGACGATTGGATACTGAAAAGAGAAAGGTGTAGAGAATGTGAATGGTTTAAAGTGAAGTTACAAGATAAGGGTGGATAGTGTTGGCATTGTATAAGGAAGGGAAGGAGAGGGGGGGGGGGGGGGCATGAATCATCGACAGAAAATTCTTGTGGATAACTTGATTCAAATGTTTAGTAAGGGCACAGGCAGAACTTTAGAAATACGTGCATTTTTTTTTTTTTTTTACTTTTTTTTTCGTATTGATATGTTGTACTGAAATAGGGCTCTTATTGCCACGCACGATGGATTGTATTTTGGGAGAGATAGAAATGAAGCTTTTGCCGTTTTTATTTTTTATCTCCTTATTTAATGTTTTCATTGAATCTCTCTCTCTCTCCTCTCTCTCTCTCTCTCTCTCTATCCTATTCAGCTTTTAAAGAACGAATGTGAGCGTGACTGCTATTTTGATTTTCGCTGGAACCACTTCCTGTAAGGAAAATATTTATGTATATATATATATATATATATATACACACATACATTCATATATATACACATATATATGTATATAGGCATTTTTTTTATACACATATATTCCGTGTTGCAGTGGGCATGAATCTCATCTTACACTATATCATTGCATATGGGGCGAAATTGGAGGCAGGGAATATAACAGAAGGTTTTTTTCTTGCAACGGAGAAACTAATAATGTTTCCTTTTATGGCATTGGCGGGGAACTGTAGGGGTATAATTTTGGCTCACCCACCTGCGCAAAACTTTTTTTTTTTCAACAGAGAAAATGCATAGGAACGTGTATAGTAATTCTCTTTGTGTTGTGGGGAGGTGAAACAACTAATGTAAATACCTATATTCTTTCTCTTATGAAATAAGGGAAATATATGGAATACCATTGTCTCTCGAATAAACGCTCGTTCCTTTATCAAAACAGAAATGGATATAAAGAGAAAATAGCCAATAAAGATCATAAACTGGTTTCCCGTCGCAGGTAAACTTTGGACCGGAATGTTCTAAAATGGTTTTGCACGTTATTGTACCTTGTGTTGTCCTTGCCTTTTCATGGCTGATAGGCCTCGATTATAGATATTTTGCAAACATTTAAAGATTGATTTGAGAGGAAGCGATAGGTTACTGTTTTGAATTGCATTCTTTTGTAAATTACTTATTATATTAACAGTCCTTTGAAGCGCTTATTACTAGAGTTTTTAAATCCTTATCTTCATCTGTGGGATTTCTTTGACTTATCGAATATTATTATTATTATTATTATTATTATTATTATTATTATTATTATTATTCCTTGCTAAGCTACAACCATATTTGGAAAAACAGCATACTATAAGCCCCAGGGCTCCAACAGGGAAAAGAGCCTAGCGATGATAGGAGATGATGAAATAAATAAGCTACATGAGAAGCAATTTACAATTAAAATGAAATATTTCAAGAAGAGTAACAGCAATAGAGTAAATCTTTCAAATATATACTATAAATACTTCAAAGAACAAGAGGAAGAGAAATAAGATAGAAATTGTGTACATTCGTGATACGGAAGACCTTAACAATGCAGATCTAACTGGAGATGAATATTTATTCGTGGGAGTTTTTCCTATTTTTAGGTGTGATGGAAATGTGACCAAAAACATTGCTATAACCTTGGGTATGCTTGGTTACTGGCTTTCACAAAGAAGGCAATTTTGGTTCTCTCTGTTTCTTTGTTTGTTTGTTTAATTTTTAGCAGGATTATACATATAAGTCCTCCAAACTTCCGTATTCTCTCTCTCTCTCTCTCTCTCTCTCTCTCTCTCTCTCTCTCCTATTCACCATTTAAAGAACGAATGTGAGCGTGATTGCTATTTTGATTTTCGCTGGAACCATTTCTTGTAAGGAATATATAATATATATATATATATATATACACACATACATACATATATATACACATATACATATATATACACATATATATGTATATATTGCATTTAGATGTATATGTATTTATATATACACATATATTCAGTGTTGCAGTGGGCCTGAATCTCATCTTACACTATATCATTGCATATGGGGGGAAATTGGAGGCAGGGAATATGACAGAAGGTTTTTTCTTGCAACGGAGAAACTAATAATGTTTCCTTTCATGGAATTGGCAGGGAACTGTAGGGTATAATTTGGCTCACCACTGCGCAAAAACCTTTTTTTTTTCAAACAGAGAAAATGCATAGGAACGTGTATAGTAATTCTCTTTGTGTTGTGGGGAGGTGAAACAACTAATGTAAATACCTATATTCTTTCTCTTTATGAAATAAGGGAAATATATGAATACCATTGTCTCTCGAATAAACGCTCGTTCCTTTATCAAAACAGAAATGGATATAAGAGAAAATAGCCAATAAAGATCCATAATACTGGTTTCTCCAGTCGCAGGTAAACTTTGGACCGGAATGTTCTAAAATGGTTTTGCACGTTATTGTACCTTGTGTTGTCCTTGCCTTTTCATGGCTGATAGGCCCTCGATTATAGATATTTTGCAAACATTTAAAGATTGATTTGAGAGGAAGCGATAGGTTACTGTTTTGAATTGCATTCTTTTGTAAATTACTTATTATATTAACAGTCCTTTGAAGCGCTTATTACTAGAGTTTTTAAATCCTTATCTTCATCTGTGGGATTTCTTTGACTTATCGAATATTATTATTATTATTATTATTATTATTATTATTATTATTATTCCTTGCTAAGCTACAACCATATTTGGAAAAACAGCATACTATAAGCCCCAGGGCTCCAACAGGGAAAAGAGCCTAGCGATGATAGGAGATGATGAAATAAATAAGCTACATGAGAAGCAATTTACAATTAAAATGAAATATTTCAAGAAGAGTAACAGCAATAGAGTAAATCTTTCAAATATATACTATAAATACTTCAAAGAACAAGAGGAAGAGAAATAAGATAGAATTGTGTACATTCGTGATACGGAAGACCTTAACAATGCAGATCTAACTGGAGATGAATATTTATTCGTGGGAGTTTTCCTATTTTTTAGGTGTGATGGAAATGTGGACCAAAAACATTGCTATAACCTTGGGTATGCTTGGTTACTGGCTTTCACAAAGAAGGCAATTTTGGTTCTCTCTGTTTCTTTGTTTGTTTGTTTAATTTTTAGCAGGATTATACAAATAAGTCCTCCAAACTTCCGTATTCTCTCTCTCTCTCTCTCTCTCTCTCTCTCTCTCTCCTCTCTCTCTCTCTCTCTCTCTCTCTCTCTCTCTCTCTCTCTCCTATTCACCATTTAAAGAACGAATGTGAGCGTGATTGCTATTTTGATTTTCGCTGGAACCATTTCTTGTAAGGAATATATATATATATATATATATATATATATATATATATATATATATATATATATACACACATACATACATATATATACACATATACATATATATACACATATATATGTATATATGCATTTAGATGTATATGTATTTATATATACACATATATTCAGTGTTGCAGTGGGCCTGAATCTCATCTTACACTATATCATTGCATATGGGGGGAAATTGGAGGCAGGGAATATGACAGAAGGTTTTTTCTTGCAACGGAGAAACTAATAATGTTTCCTTTCATGGAATTGGCAGGGAACTGTAGGGTATAATTTTGGCTCACCACTGCGCAAAACCTTTTTTTTTTTTCAACAGAGAAAATGCATAGGAACGTGTATAGTAATTCTCTTTGTGTTGTGGGGAGGTGAAACAACTAATGTAAATACCTATATTCTTTCTCTTTATGAAATAAGGGAAATATATGGAATACCATTGTCTCTCGAATAAACGCTCGTTCCTTTATCAAAACAGAAATGGATATAAAGAGAAAATAGCCAATAAAGATCATAAACTGGTTTCCCGTCGCAGGTAAACTTTGGACCGGAATGTTCTAAAATGGCTTTGCACGTTATTGTACCTTGTGTTGTCCTTGCCTTTTCATGGCTGATAGGCCTCGATTATAGATATTTTGCAAACATTTAAAGATTGATTTGAGAGGAAGCGATAGGTTACTGTTTTGAATTGCATTCTTTTGTAAATTACTTATTATATTAACAGTCCTTTGAAGCGCTTATTACTAGAGTTTTTAAATCCTTATCTTCATCTGTGGGATTTCTTTGACTTATCGAATATTATTATTATTATTATTATTATTATTATTATTATTATTATTATTATTATTATTACTTGCTAAGCTACAACCATAGTTGGAAAAACAACATACTATAAGCCCCAGGGCTCCAACAAGGAAAATAGCCTAGCGAGGATAGGAGATGATGAAATAAATAAACTACATGAGAAGCAATTTACAATTAAAATGAAATATTTCAAGAAGAGTAACAGCAATAGAGTAAATCTTTCAAATATATACTATAAATACTTCAAAGAACAAGAGGAAGAGAAATAAGATAGAATTGTGTACATTCGTGATGTGGAAAACCTTAACAATTCAGATCTAACTGGAGATGAATATTTATTCGTGGGAGTTTTCCTATTTTTAGGTGTGATGGAAATGTGGCTAAAAACATTGCTGTAATCTGAGGGTATGCTTGGATACTGCCTTTCACAAAGAAGGCAATTTTGGTTCTCTCCTTTTGTTTCTTTGTTTGTTTGTTTAATTTTTAGCTGGATTATATCAACAAGTCCTCCAAACTTCCGTATTCTCTCTCTCTCTCTCCTCTCTCTCTCTCTCTCTCTCTCTCTCTCTCTCTCTCTCTCTCTCGTGGACCTTCTCAAAATTCCAATTATCTCTTTTTCTTAAATGTGTGTCAAAACAATTTAAGAAAGAAAAAATATCTAAATTTTATAAACATTAAATCAAAATCTTAATTATGTGTTATATCTATTTTTGTGTGTGTACATGCGCCATTGATTAAACATTGAATTTTCTGGTTATCAATTATAGTTTAATTAGAAATATGTTTAGCAAACTCCCTTTCATTGAATCGAAATATGGATTATGAATACAAGGAGCGAATCCATGTAGTAAAATTAGTCCTCTGTACTGCAGCAAAGCATTTCTGACGATTCAGTAGAGTTGTTATGTTAGCGAGAGATCTTGGATCTGGTTTTAACCTTGACCTTATAGGTTGCCAATAAAGATTTACCATTGTAAAATATCCTATTTATTTTTTAGATTATATATTTTTATAAAGAAAATTAATCTTAAAGTATGAATATCCAAATGAAATTTTCAATCATAATCAATAGTTTACTTTTAGGCCACCAAGCGCGGAGTGGATTCCTAGTCACCTATATACATATGGAACTTTTATCGTGTCATTATAAGCTGTTACTTGCTTCGTCTATTGTATATAGAATCTTCAATGAGTTCCCACAGACAGATGGTGCTAATATGCATTTCTTTAACAAATGACATAAAATTTCCCTGATAAACGTTAGAAAAATCCCCACAACGTTTTAGGGACTCAATGAAATAGATCACATTTTAATAATTCTGAAAATGAAAACTACATTTTGCAATTCTTCAGTTTAAGACAGACACTATGTATCCAGATTCATTCGTGTTTTATGTTATCCAAATACATTCGTGTTTTCATAAATTTGAGTTTGGTATAAGTAGCAGAGATGAGAATGCCAAGGTGGATCATGGGAATAGCACTGTTTGAAAGATGGGAAAAAGATGAAATAAGAAAAATGGCAGGTGTGGTAAAGATTTCAGAGATGATAGGAGTGTCACGATTGGGATGGCGTCGGCACGTGTCAAGGATGGATGGGTAGGGAGTGAGGAGGGCTTGGGATGAACCTGTAAGGGGGAGAAGACCTTTGATCGAAGGCATTGGAGAGGGCTCATCAGGCAACCGACCCCTTAATTTGAGGATAACGATGGTACATATAATATATATATATATATATATATATATATATATATATATATATATATATATTATATATATATATATTATATAAAATGTGTGTGTAATATATTTTACATTACAGAAATGAATAAACATTATACAAAGAAAATAATGAAATGGCGCATAAAGAAAGTTAAGAAAGATTCATACCAATTTCGATTTCGTTTTCCTTTTCTTGAAACATTATGTCAAGTACAAACCTTAAGGATTTCCCCTCTTCTGCTCTTCGGTTGATTGTTGTTGGAAAGACTCTGTTATAATCACTTAAACTTTTCATCGTTGTGCCACGACAAGATGTCTGTTTCTGAAGGCGCCGTAGAATAAAGACTCTTTGATCCTTTAAAAAATCTTTTACCTGTTTACATTGGAAGAGCTTCTTTGCCAAAGATTAAATAGATGAGGGTCGGTCGGTACCATTCCCCCGCCGCTTTTATCTCGGTCTGTTTGTCGGTGTCTGATTTCACCGCTTTTATCTCGGTCTGTTTGTCTGTGTCTGATTTCGCCGCTTTTATCTCGATCCGTTTGTCTATGTCTAATTTCCCCGCTTTTATCTCGGTCTGTTTATCTGTATCTGATTTCACCGCTTTTATCTTGGTCCGTTTGTGTGTGTCTGATTTAGCTACTTTTATCTCTGTCTTTGTCTGATTTTGCCTCTCTTTATTTCGGTTTGTTTGTCTATGTCTGATTTCGCCGCTTTTATCTCGATCCGTTTGTTTATGTCTGAGTTCCCCGCTTTTATCTCGATTTGTTTGCTTATGTCTGATTTCACTGCTTTTATCTTGGTCCATTTGTCTGTGTCTCATTTCACTGCTTTTATCTTGGTCTGTTTGTCTGTGTCTGATTTTGCTGCTTTTATCTCAGTCTGTTTGTCTGTGTCTGATTTCACCGCTTTTATCTCGGTGTGTGATTTCGCCGCTTTTATCTCTGTCTGTTTGTGTGTCTGATTTCACTGCTTTTATCTCGGTATGTGTCTGATTTCACCGCTCTTATCTCAGTGTGTTTGCCTGTGTCTGATTTCTCCGCTTTTATCACGGTCTGTTTTTTTATGTCTGATTCCGCCGCTTTTATCTAGGTCTGTTTGTCTGTCTGATTTCACCTCTTTTGTCTCGGTTTGGTTGTCTATCTGATTTCACCTCTTTTATCTCGGTTTGTTTGTCTTTATCTGATTTCACCTCTTTTATCTTGGTCCGTTTGTCTATGTCTGATTTCCCTGCTTTATCTCGGTTTGTTTGTCTGTGTCAAATTTCGCCGCTTTTGTCTCTGTCTGTTTATCTGTGTCTGATTTTGCCACTTTTATCTCGGTCTGTTTGTCTGTGTCTGATTTCGCCGCTTTTATCTTGGTTTGTTTGTCTATGTCTGATTTTGCCACTTTTCTTTTGGTCTGATTGTCTGTGTCTGATTTCGCCGCTTTTATCTGGGTCTGTTTGCCTGTCTTATTCCGTCGTTTTTTTATCATGATCTGTTTGTCTGTGTCTGGTTTTGCTGCTTTTATCTCTGTCTGTTTGTCTGTGTCTGATTTTGCCGCTTTTATCTCGGTCTGTTTGTCTGTGTCTGAGTTTGCCGCTCTTATCTTAGTCTGTTTGTCTGTGTCTGATTTTACCGTTTTTATCTCAGTCTGTTTGTGTCTGATTTCCCCTCTTATATCTCGGTCTGTTTGTCTGTGTCTGATTTCGCCGCTTTTATCTCAGTGTGTTTGTCTGGGGCGGATTTCGCCGCTTTTATCTCAGTATGTCTGTGTCTGAATTTGCCGCTTTTATCTCGGGCTTTTTGCCTGTATCTGATTTCGTTGCTTTTATCTCGGGCTTTTTGCCTGTATCTGATTTCGCCGCTTTTATCTCGGTCTGTTTGTCTGTGTCTGATTTCACCGCTTTTATCTCGGTCTGTTTGTCTGTGTCTGATTTCACCGCTTTTATTTCTGTCTGTTTGTCTGTGTCTGACTTCACCGCTTTTATCTCGGTCTGTTTGTCTGTCTGATTTCGCCTGTTTGTCTGTGTCAGATATCGCCTCTTTTATCTTGGTCTGTTTGTCTGTGTCAGATTTTATCGGTGTTTATGGGGATTTTTTTTCGATTTGCTTTCGTATTTTGCGGCTATGAAAGCCAGTACAATGTGAAATTGAAATTGAAGTGTACAGTATATCAAGAGTGCAGCTTTTATTGGTGGACAGAGTACAGGGACGGACTAAAAATTTTTATTTTGGGATTTTTTTTATTTGGTCTAATCTAGCGGCTATGATAATCAGTAGAATGTGAGACTAAAAATTTTTATTTGGGGATTTTTTTTTTATTTGGTCTAATCTTGCCGCTATGATAACCAGTAGAATGTGAAATTAGAATTAAAGTGCATATCAAGAGTGTAGATTTTGCGATTTTATAACGTTTAGGAGTTCTAAATGTATTTTTTAAAGCTTTAGGAATTCGTTTTACACAGTAGGTGAGTATTAAGCATCCATACATTAGCACGCAAATCTCGATTTTCCTTGTCAACTATTGGAGGGTTCAGATGATTTTCGTGTACTTTTTGTCGTTCAAAGTACCGTTAAGTTTCTTTTCAAAATGAGGTAATTGAGGCCCTGAATTTCCCTTCATTGAATAATACTGGAAAGTTTTATGCAAATCACAATATCTCTTATTGCATTCAATCAAGGAAAACCTTTAAAAGTTTCATTAAAAGATTTAATCAGGATAAAGTAAGATAGAGTGAGGTGTGAAGAAAAACCATAACATATAAAACATACTGTAAGTCTGACAAGAGTTAAGAAGAAAGTTACATTTCTTAAGAAAAATTACGGTATGGAACGACAATAGAACTGCGTGGACCATATTGCATTGAAGGTTAAATGAACAAATATTGCTCAGTCTGAAACACAAGTGAAAGATGTATAGAATTCCAGAAATGAGCTCCGCTAAAAGAAAACACTGAAGATATGAAATTCCTCATACTTGGAATCATAGCAAATATGTTCAGAAGTTGAAGAATTGCAAAGAAGATTGACTAGAGAGCCACATGTATCCATTTTATTACGTTGAGAGCCTCTAGGGAAAACCTGACATGTCTCTTTAAAAGTGTATTTGATACTGAAGTTAAAGAAATTAAATATTAGCTGAAAGTATGTCTTTGGCTCTTTTCCCCTTCCTAGGCATTGTGGGAGGCGTTGGAGTTAATTCCTTTCTCCATTTCTCGTTTTTTAATTAGGACGGAATATCCTGCCGACAAGAATCTCGCTTTGTGTTCTCAAACTTTTCTCATTTGGAACTATCTTATTGGAAAATAAGTCCTGATGACAAATAGGCGGTCTTGTAATTTCATTTTGTATATTGTTGATTTGGTAGTGTCGACTAAATTAGATTGTATATCACCAGTGCCTTTGTTGTGACTTCTTCTTCTTCTTCTTCTTCTTCTTCTTCTTCTTCTTCTTCTTCTTCTTCTTCTTCTTCTTCTTCTTCTTCTTCTTCTTCTTCTTCTTCTTCTTCTTATTATTATTATTATTATTATTATTATTATTATTATTATCCCGCCAATGAAGTTGACAGGTTATGCGTTCGCCACTGTTTGTCCGTTTGTTTGTGTGTGAACGACTTCCTGGCCACAATTTTACTCATAGAGTGGTGACACTTTCAGGGGTTAATTTTTATGCTGAGACGTGGAAGTGTTTCAATTTTGAAAGCCCTAGGTCAAAGGTCAAGGTCAAACAAAAGGACGAGAAATAAGCTGTCTTGGTGGAAATCTACCCTCTACTGCAGGGGTTGGCAATCTTTGGCACGAGGAGTGCTTGTTTATGGCACGGCATTTGATTCCAAGTATCAAAGAAGAAATCCTAAAAAAATGAGAGAGAGAGAGAGAGAGAGAGAGAGAGAGAGAGAGAGAGAGAGAGAGAGAGAGAGAGAGAGAGAGAGAGAGAGAGAGAGAGAGAGAGAGAACGTGTATTGGGTATCACTACTTTCATCTTTATGGTTTACATTATTTACTTTTAGATTTAAATTATTATATCTTTCTATCAATCTATCTATCTTTTTTCGCTTTTCCTATGATATATGCCGGTCAGTACAAGTACGATTTTGCATGCCTTAATCCAGGATCAAGTAATTTCCCCGATCAGGTCAGATTAGCAACCTGAGTATGGTTCCTTTTATAATTCCTTGAGATCTTGATAAAGCTATCTGAGTATGCTCCCTTTTATAATTCCTTGAGATCTTGATTAAGCTACCTGAGTATGCTCCCTGTTGTTTCAGTGAGTCTTTCTTATTTATTGCCACCATGGTTAATGTGAAAATAATCAAGCTTGATGTCCGATTATTTCAGTCATCATGGACACATGAATTTGGATTTAATCAACAGAATGATGGTGCTCTCTGCTGAGAAAATGTCATGTGTTGCATATCGAAACAAAAGAGGATCAGGCTTTCAAGGATAGTGCTGACAAAGTTGAAGTGATTAAGGAAGCAGTCACCCGCTATGAGAAACAATGTAATGTGTTCAAAATCTTGAATGCTGGCAAAAAGAAAAAAAAAAAAAAATCTTGAATGCTGGCAAAAAAAAAAAAAAAATTAAACTGAAGCCAGTTATAAACTAGCTTTGTTTATTGCTAAGCATGGAAAGACTTACTGATGCAGATTTTTTAAAGTAGCTTTCCTAGAGTGTACTGATGTTATATTTGATATCGCATCAAAGAAACAAGTTTTCATCTCAAGGATAAAAGACATTCCTGTCTCAACTAGAAACGTGGAGAGACGTATTCATAAAATGGCAGATAATATATATCAGCAGCAATTGGTTGCTTTAAGAAGTACACATGGGCTCAGTGTGCCTGAATGAAAGCGTGGATATTAATGGCATTCTCTGCTTGACTGTTTTTACCAGGTATAGTGACACAGAGGTACACGAGGAGTTATGTTGTCTTAAACCTATGTATGACAATACCAAGGGAGAAGACATACTGAAGGCATTCACTGACCATTTTGAGAACATAGAGGAAGATATAGGAAAGATTTTTGCCATTACAACAGATAGTGCTTCTGTTAGGGAAGGGAAAAAAATGATTGAGGATAAAATTGGTCAATCAATCTGAAATTGCACTGCATAGTTCAAGAAAATCATTTTCACACATGAAGCACATTCTCACCCCCCGTCGCAGCAGGCTTACAATGGATCACTCTAAGCGTTGGGTGAAACTCAAGGTGTCCAAATATTCATCTTGAATTTAAATTTTGCCCTTTTGGAAGCAAATGCAAGGGTCTCATTGATAGGGTGAGGTATAAACTTAAAATATAAGATATTTTTGTTACAAAAATTACTAAGCGTAACAAAATTATTATATTTATGGTATGTATGTTCACGATAATACATTATAATTAACATGGTCACTACATTTTGAACAATTATAATTTTGATTTTCCTATATAGTGCTAAAAATAACAACTGGCACGCAAGGTAGTAAAAATAATGGTATTAATTATTAAGTGGCAAATTGTGTTCAGAAGGTTGCCGACCCCTGCTCTAATGAGTGCCCCTCTAGTTATTATTATTATTATTATTATTATTATTATTATTATTATTATTATTATTATTATTATGATTATTATTATTATTATTATTATTATTATTATTAAAAAAGAAAAAAAATCACCATCGTGAAGGTGTGTGGGGGGGGGGGAGGGGGGGTTTGTTGGCGGTTTCTTTGTAACTCGATGCAAGCATAATAATCCCACGCGGAAAATTAATTGGGAGATGGAATAGTAACGCAAAAGGTATCAACCCCTTGTCGTCTCCGCATTGGCCACACTTGGATGACACACGAGTTTTTGCTGGCTGGCCAACATAAACCCTATTGCGACGACTCTTTGGTACCATTGACAGTGAGGCATATGTTGACCGAATGTCCCACATCTAGTGGTGAAAGAAATAGATATCTGTTTGAGGCTCGAGGTAAGTATGGCAGGTTCATCCTTGCCAAGATTCTTGGACATGATGAGTCCTACTATGCTAGTGGTATTTTTAGCTTTATTTCAGAAGCAGATATTTAACTTTTAAAATGACATATTTGCTTCTATGGTTCTAATTGAATATTCTTTTATTTTTTTATTTACAATAAACGATATCGGCGTCAATGACCTTAGATGTCAGGATGTCAGAAAACCTCAAATCAATCAATCAATCATGTTATTACTATTGTAATAGTCTAATGTAAACGTCCTTGTCTGACTATGTACTGAGACCCGCTCAAGCTCGATAGTTACTTGTACTGTTTGCAACCTCACTATCCTTGTGAGCTAAGAATGGCGGGTGTTGTGAACCGTATAGGTCTACCTGCTGAGTCATCAGCAGCCATTGCCTGGCCCTCCCTAATGCTAGCTTGGGTGGAGAGGGTTCTTGGGTGCTGATGGTATGTGGATATGGCCAGTCTCTATGGCATTGTCCTGTTAGGCATTGTCACTGTCCCTTGCCTCTTCCATTCATGTTCGACCTTTAAACCCTTTAAATCTTTCCCTATGCTTTATTAATATCTTCAGTACAGGTAAAACTACCATCTTGAGTAGAAGAGTTATTGTCATTCACAAGAAAATT
Organism: Palaemon carinicauda; assembly: GCF_036898095.1. Taxonomy (NCBI): domain Eukaryota; kingdom Metazoa; phylum Arthropoda; class Malacostraca; order Decapoda; family Palaemonidae; genus Palaemon; species Palaemon carinicauda. Next base: position 52,787,347 of record NC_090761.1, on the reverse strand, counting down.
TGTTATTGATTATAACTTCATCAGCCTGGCCTTGAATTAAGTGTCTTTGTTAAGGAAAGTTACTTTGTATCATTTAAAATTTATTCATTCAGTCTGCTAGACAACTGCACCGTTTTCAGCATTAAAAATGATAATCTTTTAATTTTTCTTTGTTAATTTCCTCTGCCACTTCACACGCAAGATTTTTTTTCGCTGACAGGACAATGAATATTTGTAGACACCAATAATTTTCCTATTGGTATACTGGGAGCTGTTATTCTGAGTCTGTATTTCTTTGAATCTGTTATATTATATTCGTTTTTTCTTTTTGTTTGCTCGGAGAGGCTGTTTTGAGTCAATATTTTCTAATTGGTTTGATTGGCTCTGTTATTTTGAGATGAAGTATTATTATTGTTGCTGGAGCTGTTATTTTGGTTTGATATTTTGTATTTGTTTGTTTTAAGCTATTATTGAGAGCAGATAAGATTTTTTTTTTTTTTTTTTTTTTTTGGTCTGAACAATTATGTAGTCTATATTTTCTTATACTTGTCGGTCCCTTAATTTACACGTCAATTTCCTTTTCCTCCACGCATATGTTGAGTAAGTAGAACCTATATCCAGTCCGTATTCGTACAAAGAATGAATTAATTTTTTGATTATAACATCTTGTGCGACCCTGTAAATTGTACACCATTTTCCTTTTCATTTTATTCTTTAAATATTCTGAGCCGTTTCTCGTCTTATCTGTCCTTCAAATTTCCTATCTTGATTCACGTGTTCCTTCTGTTATCCTTTTTTTAGCAACCCATTTTCTTTTTCCTTTTGCTGTTTGTTGGGTCAACCTCAAACATTTGTCTGACGAGCAACAGGTGGAAGGGTAGGGGGTGAGGTATTGGGAGTGAGACTCGGACGCTGTTTATGAATGTTTTAAAACTGACGAGAAAAGTAATATTCAGAAATCATTAATATTAATGACATTGACTCAACTTTGGTGAAATATTTTGTCCGTTGTTATTCCAGGGTGCAGGCCAATGATGAAAGGCGAGAGGAAATATTTCGTTTATAGTTTGAGAGTTAACGATGATGATAAAGTCAGTCCCTAATAGGAATGCTGTTATCTGTTGTTTTGCTGTCTTATGCTTTATCCTTTGTCTGGTGCAATATTTAGGGGGTTGAGTCATTAAAGCATTTATCTATTAGGGTCGTATGTGAATATACGCATATTAAAGTGCATTGGAGCATCTAGCTGTTTAAGAGTATCAACTCATGTGAATCTTCGTCTGTCTTCAAGGTTTTGGAGCGTTATCTCGTGTGGAAATTTCAAGGACTTCTAGAAATAACGACTATCTACTTATCTTAAGATTTTCTGAACTTGTGAATATCCATGTGAAATCAGGGATTTGGAACATGAAAGAATTTATTAGTTGCAACATTATTAGAGCATTTCAGAGAGTTTATAGCTTTTTAAAGGACTTTGGAGCCCGTGAGTATCCATCTGGACTTTGGGGCATACCAGCATCCAGTTGTTTTAAAGACCAATCCATTTTGAGGGTACGTTATTATGCCTGTATCTTGCTACCTTACGGGTTTCAGAGCATGCCAGCATCTAGCAGTTTTAAGGGTTTTGGAGTAAAGGCATATACAACCGGTTCAAATGCTTTTGAACTTAATAGTATCCAGCTCTTTTAGTAGCTGTGTTGCATACAAGTATCAAATTTTGGAATGTCTTTTTGGAACGTCTTGACTCCGAATCCGAGGATCGAAGGTTCTAGCCCTGTTCAAACACTGATTGAGGATATGTGAAAAGAAGTATAGAGGTTGTCATATCAGGTGAAAGGATGGATCAGACTATTAGGAGATTTTAGTTATGTAGAGAGAATGGAAAAGCGTCGCAGTTATCACTAGTGTTTACAACCGTCCTTGTGAGCTAGACATAAGGTGTTTAGTCATTGGCATCCTCTGTGGTAGCCTACTGGAAACGTCCCTGCCTGGCGTTCTGATGGACTGAGGTTTGAAACCCGCTTAAAGGTCAATAGTTTCTTGTGTCTGCAAGATCACCATCTTTGTGAGCGAAGGATGGTGGTTTTGGGGCAAGCCTATAGGTGTACTTGCTGAGTCATGAGCAGCCATTGCCTGGATTTCCCTGGTTCAGCTTGGGCGGAAAGGGGTCTTAAGCACTTATTATATGGATATATAGCCAGTCTCTAGAAGTCTATCTCTTGCTTCTACCATTCAAAAGCAACTTTTAAACCTCTGGTCTTAGCTATGGTGAAGAAGAGAGCCCTAGGCGTTGATGGCATGTGTAAATGGTTGGTTTCTTGAGTATCGTGTAACAAGAGGCCTTTACTATGTCGCTCATGACTACCTTTAAATCTATCTGTTTGAAGGATTTCGTAATGTATGAGCATCTAAAGTAATTGCTTTAGAATTTCCAAGTACATCTCAGTCGCCATCTGTTATGTGCATTAAATTTCACAACATTCAATTAGTTAGAACTTTCAAATACTTCTGGTAATGCATATACAGCTTTTCCAAGGACTTTGGTAATGCCGGCATCCATCTTTTATCAAGACCTGTATGGTGTGTGAACATCTTTTTCAAGGGCGTTGGAGCATGACAACAGTCTTCTCTTTCAAGGGCTTCAATTTATCCCAATATCTACTATATCATAAAGGAATCGTCCCCTTCTTGGATGCAGAAGTTTGTGAAATAAACACCGTTTTCTTGTATATCCCGGTATTTTCTTCCAGGCAGCTGACTGATAATGGTAGTTTAATTGTTGATAAATTGGTGATAAATTCTGCCGATTATTAGGTTGTTAATGGTACCAGTTCTTGTAATTTATGTTGATATCTAGATTCTGAAAGTTTTTTCGCACAGTTCTTGAAATTTATGTTGATATCTAGATTCTGAAAGTTTTTTCGCACAGTTCTTGAAATTTATGTTGATATCTAGATTCTGAAAGTTTTTTCGCACAGTTCTTGAAATTTATGTTGATATCTAGATTCTGAAAGTTTTTTCGCACAGTTCTTGAAATTTATGTTGATATCTAGATTCTGAAAGTTTTTTCGCACAGTTCTTGAAATTTATGTTGATATCTAGATTCTGAAAGTTTTTTCGCACAGTTCTTGAAATTTATGTTGATATCTAGATTCTGAAAGTTTTTTCGCACAGTTCTTGAAATTTATGTTGATATCTAGATTCTGAAAGTTTTTTCGCACAGTTCTTGAAATTTATGTTGATATCTAGATTCTGAAAGTTTTTTCGCACAGTTCTTGAAATTTATGTTGATATCTAGATTCTGAAAGTTTTTTCGCACAGTTCTTGAAATTTATGTTGATATCTAGATTCTGAAAGTTTTTTCGCACAGTTCTTGAAATTTATGTTGATATCTAGATTCTGAAAGTTTTTTCGCACAGTTCTTGAAATTTATGTTGATATCTAGATTCTGAAAGTTTTTTCGTACAGTTCTTGAAATTTATGTTGATATCTAGATTCTGAAAGTTTTTTCGCACAGTTCTTGAAATTTATGTTGATATCTAGATTCTGAAAGTTTTTTCGTACAGTTCTTGAAATTTATGTTGATATCTAGATTCTGAAAGTTTTTTCGCACAGTTCTTGAAATTTATGTTGATATCTAGATTCTGAAAGTTTTTTCGCACAGTTCTTGAAATTTATGTTGATATCTAGATTCTGAAAGTTTTTTCGCACAGTTCTTGAAATTTATGTTGATATCTAGATTCTGAAAGTTTTTTCGCACAGTTCTTGAAATTTATGTTGATATCTAGATTCTGAAAGTTTTTTCGCACAGTTCTTGAAATTTATGTTGATATCTAGATTCTGAAAGTTTTTTCGCACAGTTCTTGAAATTTATGTTGATATCTAGATTCTGAAAGTTTTTTCGCACAGTTCTTGAAATTTATGTTGATATCTAGATTCTGAAAGTTTTTTCGCACAGTTCTTGAAATTTATGTTGATATCTAGATTCTGAAAGTTTTTTCGCACAGTTCTTGAAATTTATGTTGATATCTAGATTCTGAAAGTTTTTTCGCACAGTTCTTGAAATTTATGTTGATATCTAGATTCTGAAAGTTTTTTCGCACAGTTCTTGAAATTTATGTTGATATCTAGATTCTGAAAGTTTTTTCGCACAGTTCTTGAAATTTATGTTGATATCTAGATTCTGAAAGTTTTTTCGCACAGTTCTTGAAATTTATGTTGATATCTAGATTCTGAAAGTTTTTTCGCACAGTTCTTGAAATTTATGTTGATATCTAGATTCTGAAAGTTTTTTCGCACAGTTCTTGAAATTTATGTTGATATCTAGATTCTGAAAGTTTTTTCGCACAGTTCTTGAAATTTATGTTGATATCTAGATTCTGAAAGTTTTTTCGCACAGTTCTTGAAATTTATGTTGATATCTAGATTCTGAAAGTTTTTTCGCACAGTTCTTGAAATTTATGTTGATATCTAGATTCTGAAAGTTTTTTCGCACAGTTCTTGAAATTTATGTTGATATCTAGATTCTGAAAGTTTTTTCGCACAGTTCTTGAAATTTATGTTGATATCTAGATTCTGAAAGTTTTTTCGCACAGTTCTTGAAATTTATGTTGATATCTAGATTCTGAAAGTTTTTTCGCACAGTTCTTGAAATTTATGTTGATATCTAGATTCTGAAAGTTTTTTCGCACAGTTCTTGAAATTTATGTTGATATCTAGATTCTGAAAGTTTTTTCGCACAGTTCTTGAAATTTATGTTGATATCTAGATTCTGAAAGTTTTTTCGCACAGTTCTTGAAATTTATGTTGATATCTAGATTCTGAAAGTTTTTTCGCACAGTTCTTGAAATTTATGTTGATATCTAGATTCTGAAAGTTTTTTCGCACAGTTCTTGAAATTTATGTTGATATCTAGATTCTGAAAGTTTTTTCGCACAGTTCTTGAAATTTATGTTGATATCTAGATTCTGAAAGTTTTTTCGCACAGTTCTTGAAATTTATGTTGATATCTAGATTCTGAAAGTTTTTTCGCACAGTTCTTGAAATTTATGTTGATATCTAGATTCTGAAAGTTTTTTCGCACAGTTCTTGAAATTTATGTTGATATCTAGATTCTGAAAGTTTTTTCGCACAGTTCTTGAAATTTATGTTGATATCTAGATTCTGAAAGTTTTTTCGCACAGTTCTTGAAATTTATGTTGATATCTAGATTCTGAAAGTTTTTTCGCACAGTTCTTGAAATTTATGTTGATATCTAGATTCTGAAAGTTTTTTCGCACAGTTCTTGAAATTTATGTTGATATCTAGATTCTGAAAGTTTTTTCGCACAGTTCTTGAAATTTATGTTGATATCTAGATTCTGAAAGTTTTTTCGCACAGTTCTTGAAATTTATGTTGATATCTAGATTCTGAAAGTTTTTTCGCACAGTTCTTGAAATTTATGTTGATATCTAGATTCTGAAAGTTTTTTCGCACAGTTCTTGAAATTTATGTTGATATCTAGATTCTGAAAGTTTTTTCGCACAGTTCTTGAAATTTATGTTGATATCTAGATTCTGAAAGTTTTTTCGCACAGTTCTTGAAATTTATGTTGATATCTAGATTCTGAAAGTTTTTTCGCACAGTTCTTGAAATTTATGTTGATATCTAGATTCTGAAAGTTTTTTCGCACAGTTCTTGAAATTTATGTTGATATCTAGATTCTGAAAGTTTTTTCGCACAGTTCTTGAAATTTATGTTGATATCTAGATTCTGAAAGTTTTTTCGCACAGTTCTTGAAGTTTATGTTGATATCTAGATTCTGAAAGATTTCTTGTACATTTCTTGAAACTTATACTAGTAATCTAGACTCTGAAAGCTTTCTTGTACAGTTCTTGAAATTTATGTTAGTATGTAGACTGAAAGCTTTCTTGTACAGTTCTTGAAATTTATGTTGATATCTAGACTCTGAAAGCATTCTTGAATAACTTTCTTAATTTTTATACCATTTTTAGTGCTAATGATAAAAGATAAGGATGCTTAAAAGTTCAATTTCGGCATAGTTGATATATGAAGTTTTGACTGATATATTTTATCGAAGAACTAATGAAAATTTTATAAAAAATTATTTGGCATGAAAACAATTGTTCTAGAAATACTTATAAAATACGGTCTTGTTAGACGTAAGTTTGTTAAATTCGTAGCAATGTATATGTTTAAATTTGGACATTTAACAAACGAGCTGTAGACTATTATCCATGCAAGAAAGTTTTCTGTTGCCCTTTAGCCAAATGATACCAGACGCCCTTTCCACATATACAGTATGTTGGTCATCACAGTATTTAAAGGGAATAAGGAACATACACACCTACATACATACATACATACATATATATATATATATATATATATATATATATATATATATATATATATATATATATATATATATATATATATATATATATATATATATATATATATATATATATATATATATATATCTTACAAGAGTGATTTAAGTAGTTTAAAAGAACTTACTCTTATCTCCAGTATTATTATCACTGTCACTCCTCAAGTGAAGCCTTTTTTTTCATTATTCTTTTTTTATAGAATTGTATTTTTTTCATTCCTGTCTATTTTCGATAATATTTTTCCATTGTGTTTTTATTCGTAGCTTGCACTGATAACTTCTACCTTTACATGTTTTCGTCCAATTACTCACATATTTTGTCTTTTTCCCCTACTTGTTTCAATTCTAGCGTGTCTAGCTTTGCCCCACGTTTCCCCGAGCAGTGATTTATGACCGAAAGTCTTTCCTCGCCTATGTATATAGTATACAGGGTTAAAAGTTAAAGCAGATTGATAGTCCTTTGTTCCTCTTGCTAACAATTGTCGTTGGAAACTTCTGTTGCGATTTGTATGTTTACTGGAAGTATACCCTTGATTGCCTGCTGTCTCTCTTTTGTTCAGCTTGGGAATAATTGTCTTTAACTCGTTATCTTCGCTTTTAGGGTATTTAGGTCTTTGTTCTGACTGTGATGACTTTTGCCCCAAAGGCATTTTTTCTTTTACGATGGATAGAGGCTCTTACTAAAGGAATTTTAGGAAAGACCTTCCTTGTTAGCTCGGACATAAATATGCTGACTTTTGACACCTCTGTTTAAAATTAACTCCACCGTGCCCCATGATTCGCCTGTTAGGCTAAAATTTTTATTGATTCATATATGTTGTAAATAGATGTTTATATCGATGTTATTTTTTCCCAAATGATATTAGCTCTATGGTAAGATTTGGAATTTGTATTTTAGAAGGAAATTACATTATTATTTCATACCTGTCACTGAAACTTTAGTGGTTATCCTCTCTATCTCCTCCTCCAACGCCCATTGACCCAAAGGGCGTTTGTTAGATTTCGAAAGTCGTCTCTCTCTTGAGCTTTCAAATCAATAGTTCCCCATTCATACGGATAAATATCAGGCTATATATCAGTTTAGTGAGACCGGTGTTACTATATGAACATGAGTTGTGGTATGACAATGAAACAATATCCAACAGATTTTGTAAGTTTGGGAACAAATCCCTCAGAAGAATATTAGGAGTTAAATGGCAGGAGAGGATTAGAAATGAAACTATAAGAGAGACTATTCAAGTGCCTTATGTGGATGAGATCATGGTGAGGGGTAGATGGAGATGGTTTGGGCATGCTCTTCGTACTCTGCAAGAGAGATTAGTTCACCAACTTAAAACGTGGCTCCACAAGGCACTAGAAGACCCAGACCTACATGGCTGAGGACTATGAAGCGTGAAGTAGTAATGGTCATGGTTAGATAAATATTTCACTAAGAGTAAAGATCTTAGTTGCTTTCACTCTAACATGATTAGGAACGGCAGTGATGTTTACTTTCTAATGGCACTTCAATGTGTATTCACAATTTCAATTCGTGAAGGGTACACGTCTCTTGTGGATGGCGTTCGAAATGGTGTCTCAAAAGATATATTTCACCAAAATTGCTGATAGTATTGAATATCTGGCAAATTTAATACCAAGTTTTTCCCGTTAAATTCTTGTTATCCCCTAATTAGCCTTGGTTCTCGGCATCAGTATGAAATGGCGAATGGTACTTCCTGTTGTGCATCTGACCCCAAGAAAATTCGGAATGATGCGTATAAACCTTGACGTACTGTAGTACTGTGTATATATTTGTGCCATTTAGTTTGTTTGTAATGTTGGGAACATTGTAGAAGATTGAAGGGACCGAAGCTAATGTTCCCTTGGACATTTGTTACTTAGAAAACATTGGCGACTGTTCAGATATTCAACAAAATGCATCGGTTAGATAGTTTTTACAAATAGACAACACTTCTTGAAAAAAAGGCTTGTTAGGCACACCACAATACTGGTTGTTTGAATGGTATTGTGACGTGACAACATTTCTCCCCCCCCCCAAAAAAAAATATTGCTTTTTTTTCTTTTTTTCCTACCAAATTGACAATCTTCCTTTTAACAAATCTTATCCCACCATTCGTAATTTCTTCGGTTGTTGTTCTTGACAAGAATTGTTAAGGCGCTGTAGAGTTGAATGGCTGGCATTTTAGATAATCATATATGCATATACTGTACAGACACACACACACACGCACATATATATATATATATATATATATATATATATATATATATATATATATACACACACACATATATATATATATATATATATATATATATATATATATATATATATATATATATATATATATATATATATATATATATATATATATATATATATATGCTCTTTTATTCTCCAATTCATCACAACTTAGCTCAGCTCCCTCCTTACTCTAAACCCCATACTTAATTCCCTTTCTAAGTGAAACCAATGCGCAGAATGAGTATTATGCCTTCGGTACCTCATTGATAGACGCTATAAATTTTAGTGCTGTGTATTAATCGCCTTGTCAACTCATCCTGCAGAGAAAGTGCCCATCCTGGGGCCCTAGCAACCTTCTCGAAGTCTGTGCTTAGGAGAGATCATAAAAGTATATCACCTGATGTTAGCATGAGGAATGTCCAGAAATATTCTCGTTTGCTTCAGTTAGATTGAGCCTCATTATTTTATTACTAGTGTTTGCGATCTGTCAAAAATGACGTGCATAAATATTTAGATATACACATGAATGCACACTCATACGGATTTAATTCCCCCCCCCCCCCTCTCCTCTCTAGTAAATACAACCCGCGTTTTCGGCAATGTGTGGGAGATTGTGGTTTCCGAGTGTACATCACGGGGTACCCCTGCTTATCAGGGTATAACTACTCTCTCTCCTTCCTACCGGAGTCACGGGGAGAGACATATTTGTCAATTGTTTGGCAATACCGCACAACGTGACATGAAATATATAGAACTTTCTATAATTTCTGTTTAAGCATATCACCCCACAATTATAACTATTTCGTAAATGTTTTTATTCATTATTTTATTTATTTATTTTTTAATTTTTTCATTTTATTTTTATTTTTATGGGAATTAACGATTTGATCGCCTTCAAAGCGATCTTGAATGAATAAAGACAAAAGAGAAACTTGGTTATACTCCCCCCCCCCCCCCCCTTAAGTAGCTCTCATAAGAGGGGCGGGTGTTATGTATGAATCAAGAACACGTAATTATTTATCAGCAATTAGAGCTTAGAATGATATGGTAATGAATTATTGTTGCTTATATCAGAAAGGCATCATAACTAGTTTTTATATTAAAATATTATTCCTTCATTTTTACAAATGTCAAGCGACTCTGCATTTAACACCATTTAGGAACTCATGGTAAATAACGTTGATTTTTTTATTACTTATTGAAATGGTGGCTTGATATTGTTAGAAAGACCAATATTTAAAAAGGTAGCCCCTTAACTAAAATCGATTTTGGTTTCTTGCATTTAATGGAACTTATTTTCAGTTATATCATCACAGAATTTTAAACACGTTTAATAGTGAAACGTGAAGACCACGTCCCGTAGAGAACTTTAAAGCCCAACTTCAGTCATTGGAAATTGAAATTTAATAAAATTAGATCATTGTCTGTCTTCATTGACAGCGTTTAACTTATCGAGTTTTTAGTTTTATTGAATATGTATTAACTTATGTCTATTTTTCTTAGTTAATACCAGTATCCTTCGAGATGTCCAGTAGTTAAAAGGAAACGGTTATCTGCTGTTCTTATTGACACATTCGTAGTCACATAGTGCCTCTGATAAGTAGGCAGCAATTAAAGAACCAGGCTGAAGTTGTGACAGGGAAGTCTATTAAGAAAGATAATAGTAGGTTATTGAGCTCAGTAGTCCCTTGTGCATATGTAGGTGGGATCACTGTTTTATATTTTCTTTATTCAAAAACATATACTATTTTATTTGGCTCTATATTTGACCAACTTTCAAATGTTTGATTTTCACGTAGATGAAAGGGATTTGCAAGTCTTAATCAAAACAAAATGATTGTTTTTATTCAAGGCAATTACTCATTGAGATCAATGTTTTATATTTTCTTTATTCGAAAACATATACTATTTTATCTGGCTCTTAATTTGACTAACTTTCAAATGTTTGATTTTCACGTAGATGGAAGTGATTTGCAAGTCTTAATCAAATCAAAAAGATTCTTTTTATTCAAGGCAATTACACATTTACGACTACAACAGTTATGTCAGTCCAGTATTTATTACACAAAATTGTGTAATTATATTTAGACAATATGTACGCAGTACTTGAAGTGTTTTTGATATATCATGTAATTATAAATAATCTAGAAATCATTTAAGAAACATGTTGTATAGCAAGAATGTAAATATAAGTTATGTAGGTGTTAAAGGGCTTTGTATAAGTATTTTGATCTAGACTAATTTTTTATTTGCACTGTAAGTCGTAGAACTGAATTGCAACATGTGGTGAGAGAATACTGCACAGCTACACACCAATACACGTTTTTATTATTATTATTATTATTATTATTATTATTATTATATATAAATATGTATGTATATATATATGTGTATATATATATATATATATATATATATATATATATATATATATATATATATATATATATATATATATATATATATATATATATATGTTATTTTTCCGCTTTAGATGCTATGGTCCAGAAGTAAAGTAGCTACATTTTGGAAAGTAGTCTTTAGGGGTAAAGTTGTTGGCCTCTTAGTTTGGTCGACTGGTGGATGATAAATCAAGAGTGAAGCATGGAATTACCGAATATGCATGAAGTGCTCTACCACAGAGTTTCTGTTCCCCCCCCCCCCTATATATATATATATATAATTTATATATATATATATGTATATATATATTTACATCAATATATATCTATATATATATCGATATATATGTATATATATGTATATATATATATATATATATATATATATATATATATATATATAAATATATATATAAATAAATATATATATATATATATATATATATATATATACAGTATATATATATATATATATATATATATATATATATATATATATATATATATATATATATATATAGTGTGTGTGTGTGGGAAATGCAGCGTACATAAATTGAAAATGTAAAGTATGTCTTGTCGTCAGAATAAGGCATCGCTTGTACTTGTATCACAAAACAACATTCAAGGTAGGATTTCCATGTTTAAGACTTCCTCACTTTGGAGATCGCCAGTGAAGATTCAGGAAGGATTTTAATGTTGTTATGATGGATAAAGTTTTTTTTTTCTGGGGGGGGGGGGGTAACGTCGTCAGTTATTCAATACTAATCGTTCGATGGATGTCAGGGTGATAAATCTCTCTCTCTCTCTCTCTCTCTCTCTCTCTCTCTCTCTCTCTCTCTCTCTCTCTCTCTAAGGTGAAGTGAGTGTGACGCTATTTTAACCATAGAAGACATTTTTAACGATTGTAAGGTTTTTAAGAGAGAAATTTGTTTGGCTAAGAAAAGTTTTGTTTATATTTTATCGCACTCTGAGGATTTCTTTATTTTTAAGATTTTAACATTTATTTTTTATTAGCTTTAATATAAATAGTATTTGTTTCTCACGAATTTAATCAAGCTCTGTAAGAGTCTAGCTTGACTCACATGGCTGGTGAATCTCCTCCCCTTTAATTAAAGTTATAATAATAACAATTATAATAATGATAATAATGATGATGATCCTTTATCCTCAGCGTAGTAATCTCCAAATATGTCTAAACCCGTTCAGATGCACAGCTATGTGTTATGGTCTCCATCATGCATAAAAATACCGTAAAACAGCCAAAACATTTGTTATCTATTCAGTTATAAGATTGACACTTTTTCATCCATCACTGATGGCTATGTTCATGTTGAACAGTTGAACACCTTTCTCTGTTAGAATAGGTTCAGTTGATATTCGCCCTTCTCTCTCTTTATGAGTGATGGCTTCATCAATTCCCTAAGTTTAAGGTAATTTGCTTGGTTTCAAGGTAATTTCTGTTTTACTAGCTTCAGATTTAAGGAAATTGGAAATTTTTTAGGCAATCTAATGTAAAAATGAACAGCATCCAAGTTAATCGCCACATGCTCAAGCTTAAACCCTGGGTGGCCACTAAAAATCTAGTGTTTTCCAGGGACTTCTCAAAATGCAATCGATAACTTTGTTATGTCCCCCTAAGAAAGGAAAGAAAAAGTTTGTCTTTGACAATAACGTTATCACTAGGGGTGGTGTACTTCCGGATATCCTGCGTGAATTGTTTGAACGTAATACTAGCTCTGTTATGTATGGTAACTTCTTTTTATCTCTACCAATAAATATGATTTTTTAAAGGTGATAAGTTGATATGTATTCACCAGTGACGACTGTTAACTGAAAATTATAACTGGATGATAAAATACATCAACTTATCTGCCCTTTTCATTGTTTTTTCTTTAAGATATATTTAAAAGCACCGTAAAAGACAGTTCTGTGGCAGGAGCAATGATTTGTTACTGAGTAGAGAGAGAGAGAGAGAGAGAGAGAGAGAGAGAGAGAGAGAGAGAGAGAGAGAGAGAGAGAGAGAGAGAGAGAGAGAAGGTTGTTTACTATTCTTATGTTTGAGTTTTACGTATAATTATACTAGAAGTATCACCATTAGTGATCAACTCAAAACTCCAAGATAGAATTTTTAGGAATTAATAGAAATATAGTATGGGGGCAAAATCCAGGCTTCATAAATGGAGGTAATTAAAGGGGGTAACAGAATAAATATTGCCAAATACTTCAGAAGGGGGTTCTGTCCTCTGTCTGAACAAACCTGTGGTCAAAATAATACCTATAATACAGAGAGAGAGAGAGAGAGGAGAGAGAGAGAGAGAGAGAGAGAGAGAGAGAGAGAGAGAGAGAGAGAGAGAGAGAGAATTCTACTTAATAGAGCTAATTAGGCCAAGGGGGAGGGGTAACGGCAGGATATTTGTCAGAAGATTTGCCGTATTTACAATTGTAAAAAAGAAAAAAAAATGAACCAAAAATGAAATGAAGCCCTCCAAATTGTACAAGTGTGTTAGAGCTTTGATATATGAGACGGGAAAAGATCATATTAAAATGACATTTCTATCTTGTAGTTTTGAAGAATTGTTTATTTTTGTATCGTTATGTAAAAATGAAATTTAAAGCAACATGAGATTCCGCATTTTTGACATAGTAAAAAGACTTGGAATGAAGGGAGCAGAAAAGAATAGGTGTAATCTGTGCATTTTAGGCACCCACTCATATAGTGTAGGTCTTTCTGTGAGGTTAGAGTTGATAAATGAACCATTAGAATAGCCCAAACAACTTAAAATAACTGGAAGTGAAGGTAATAGTGTAGAGCAGGGATCCCTAAACATTTTGACCATAGACCCGTCTATAGAGTTCCTCATGCCTCATCGAGCCCCGGCTATGTAAAAAAATATTAAAATGAAAACCATATTAGTACTTGATTTTATATTTAGATGTAGGAATCATTTTTCTCATTCATTTCAATATTTCTTAACTAATTTGATTTTTATATTATATTCCTCCTTCAATTTCTAGGTCTATTTCTATAATAGATATATTATTGCCAAATATAGTTAAAATACAGAATATGATAATGGTAATTACCAAATAAAAAGAAATTCATAAATAAGCTAGTTAATATAAAACACATCAAAATGAATTACCCTCCCATCTTATTGAATTAATTAACATCCATAATGGGAAGGATATGTTTGTTGAGAAGTAATAAGTGCACTGACATTTGGCTGTAATTGCATATCAACAGCCCTTCAAAATGTAGTCTCGTCCTCTCTGCTTTATTGGAACTGCTGTTGTAGGATTAACACGGCTTCAGAGTGTTTCTCCATACTGTGATTTATTGTTTTATTAAATTTTATTTTTCTTATTATTCTCAACTGACTCCCTTTTTGGGACCCAGACACTTATCGATCCCTTGGATAGTCCTATCCACCCCGGGGGGGGGGGGGTGGCTGTCAATGTCATCCTCGTGTGGGGGTCCCCTGGTGTAGAGGGATGCATCCCTGATGAATGTATAGGGGGGGGGGTGTTATACAGATGTAAGGTTAAGCTTTTTAGAAAAATGTAAACAATTAAAGAAGAGTATTGATGAAAGGAAATAGAGAGAGAGAGAGAGAGAGAGAGAGAGAGAGAGAGAGAGAGAGAGAGAGAGAGACGAGGGCAGGCATGCGACATCATTATAAATGGTAAAACGAACATGAGAAATTATACCAAAAGGTCGGGAATGTGGCGCGAAGGCCTTTGGTATCTTTTTGCCTGCCTTGCAGAAGCCACATTTATATCCCGAAAAAAAAGAAGGTTGAATATCAGAGAGGAGAGGCAAAGCTTCTAAGAAATGAGATAAATTCTAATATGAAATGGATGATGGGAGGGAAAGGTAATGAATGAAGTCTTAGAAAAGGGTTAGAGTTTAGGATACTGCATCAGAAAATTAAAGCATAGAATAGGCGAGTGGTTGATAATTTAGAAATGGATAGAAATTACGAATGATAATGATTAAAGATTATTTTGAATAAATGAACAATATACAGAAGACTAGAACATCACAGTATAGAATATATTACGAGAGAGAGAGAGAGATTATTTAATGAAGACGTCAAACAAAGTTACATATTGTCAGTTACATACAGTATATCAGAAATCAACAGAGAGAGAGAGAGAGAGAGAGAGAGAGAGAGAGAGAGAGAGAGAGAGAGAGAGAGAGAGAGAGAGAGAGAGAGAGAGAGAAGGCACGTGGAATTGTGTATCAAATAATGGTTGAATTTTATGAAACTGGGAATCAACATCAATTCTACTCCGGCGTATTATTTACTGAAATTGTTTTGTCATGAATTTTTACTTGACGTTTATTCTACGTTAGAAGTGACTCGTTGTTTATCAATATATACGACTCGTAATAATGATTTATTGGAGTTATTGTAAGTATCATTGTATATATTCCGTATTAAATATGAATAAAGATGATCCACTTTCACAGTACGATACTAACCCCCCAACCTTATTTAATAGAGAGAGAATTTATTTAATTGAGATAATTTATTGTAAGATTTATAGATTTATATACTTGAATTTATTGTTTATGAGGATTCATATATATTGAATTCACGTAGAAAAACTTAAATGACTAAAGGTTTTCTTTTGATTCCCATTAAATTGAAATATCTTTGCCTAGTGATGTCATCACAATTTGCAATCACATGGATTAATATTCATCATGTAAATTGTTGTCAAGAAACCCATTGCACAGCCGATTAACCCGATTATTCAATGGAATGCTAATTTATTTCATTATTAAAAGTTATGTTACACATTTTCTTATTTTCTTATATAGAGGAAAAGATAACAACCCGAGAATGATAGCTTATAAAAAATGCATTTAAAATAGCTAACTGCACAATCCATACTGACCATTTTTTGCCATATTATTATTATTATTACTTGCTAAGCTACAACCCTAGTGGGAAAATCAGTATGCTATAAGCCCAGGGGATCCAACAGGGAAAATAGCCCAGTGAGGAAAGGAAACAAGGAAAAATAAAAGTTTTAAGAGGAGTAACAACATCGAAATACGTATCTCCTATATAAACTATAAAAACGTGAACAAAGTAAGAGGAAGAGAAACAAGACAGAACAGCGTGCCCGAGTGTACCTTCAAGCAAAAGAACCCTAACCCAAGGAAGTGGAAGACCATGGTACAAAGGCTATGGCACTACCCAAGACTAGAGAACAATGGTTTAATTTTGGAGTATCCTTCTCCTATAAGAGCTGCTTACTAAATGAACAAATAAAGTATAATGTGCTTTTTAACTTTCTGATGGCATATCGATATAAATAACGTAATTGTAAAGTCCATATGAACTAGCTAATTGTAATGCCAATACAAACCACTTTATTATAAAGCTCAAGTAAACTAATTAGTTGTAGGGTAAATTCGAGCCAATTAAACGAGAAGTCGTACGTATCCCATGTTTCTCTGTACGATATCAAACAGCAAGTGAAACTGGCTGTCTGTGATTCATCCATTCAACGAATAGTCCACAGTGGGTTCTCAAATTTAACAGTGCCAGATGATTTTGTTATTAATTATCAGGCCATTAAATATTGAGATTTTATGTATCGATGTTTTTTTATGTATATTTATGTATTTCTATGTATTTTTATGGATATGTTTTTTATGCATTGGTTTGTCTATTATATATTTTTTCTTTTTTTTTAATCATAACAAACCTTGGTAAATGATAGTTTTCTTTTATTATATCAGTATTGCTGTTATGGTTTTTGAACGTCTTTCCCGTTTATCATTGTTTTTCTTTCATGTTTTAGATGGCCTATAGATTGCTGAATGGTTGGTATTTTGATTTATGCTGAAAACAACTGTTTGTATACACAGCACTGAGAGAGAGAGAGAGAGAGAGAGAGAGAGAGAGAGAGAGAGAGAGAGAGAGAGAGAGAGAGAGAGAGAGAGATTCTTTCCACATTGTTTTACTTGGAAATGTACTGTTCTGGATTTTGCCATGCTCACCGAACAGCTGACATGCCCAATAAGGTTTATTTTCTTGGAGGAGAGAGAGAGAGAGAGAGAGAGAGAGAGAGAGAGAGAGAGAGAGAGAGAGAGAGAGAGAGAGAGAGAGAATTGGTAACCTTTTTATTACAGTATTTTGATAAACCCATTAGTGACTTGGGACTTGATAACCCTAATCGAACTTCTCGTAATTCTATGCCATAACATTGCAGAATCTTTACTTACTCCTTTTTATCTTTTTCTGGGGGAAAATGGGGTTGTTTATTTCCCACCTCGATGATCAACTGATGAAAATAAAATAATGAAAAATAGATGTTGGGGAGAAAATCGTTACGTGTGTCTGGAGCGCCATGCGCGGATTGTCCCCCCTCCAGCCTACACACAAACACACACACACACACAGCACAGCCCACACAGAAACCCGTAGGTGAGTTGCTATGTAGCTTTACAAAATCCATTTATTTTGATAGCCTGTTCTTCTGTGAGTTTTTTCCCTCCCGTATTTAGCTAGTTTATTATCACTTTATTGTTTATGCAAGGAGTTTTCACTCTTGCTATGTTTTCCTGCTAGTATATTACCCTAATCAATAGACAAATGGCAAGGTCAAAATTATCCTAGGTAAAGTGGAGGATATGCTGTTTTTAATGAATCATTTCTCTCTTTCTGGGTTTAATTTTGTACATCCTTGGGTAATGAATATTTTTCCTTCGAGATGAGTCCTGTTTCCCCGCTTGTTTCAATTATCATTAGAGCTCTCTTCGCGATATTATCATCGATTTCTTTCGTGGCTCGCTAGTGAGTCCGTATCTTTCGGCAACCACGCTGGGGGCCAGCCATATTGTGACGTCATCATCCGGGACTCTGGGTTCTGAGCGCCACCATCTTGCCAGTCGTGGTGAGCACCTGACGGAGGCGACTGA
This sequence comes from Palaemon carinicauda, assembly GCF_036898095.1. Lineage (NCBI taxonomy): Eukaryota > Metazoa > Arthropoda > Malacostraca > Decapoda > Palaemonidae > Palaemon > Palaemon carinicauda. The sequence goes on along the minus strand of NC_090761.1, from coordinate 52,769,390 downwards.
GGAGAGGTAACTAAAAACATATCCTTAATTTCTGTACCTCGCTCATTGTCCGGTTGTGCATTTCGAATGTAACTGCATGTAATAGGGGTCTGTCTGTGCTTGTCAACCATGCCCACTGTCATGATTCGTTATCTGTACCATCGTATTTTTTCCGTTGTTATTTTTTAATCATGTTCCACTCGATAACATCTGGTTGCGCGCCGAAGGATATGGTCACCTTGGTATGATTTTGTGTTTTTCTCCCTTCCTGATGTACACTTACCCAACATATTCAGAGTTTGTGTATGTTACAATGTAATGGTGCAGTGCGTTACATTTTAACATAAAGTCAGACTTGCTCCAGCGTTGGTTCATTACTTCTATGGAATTTCTCCCTTCAGAATGCATATGCCTATCGGTGCCATCTTGGTGGTCAGGTTGTACAGGTGCGTATCTGGTGTGTCGTTAACTGCCGTGTACTCATCTGAAATGTATGTACTTCACACGAGATACAAGTGTACTTGCAATGTATTTTCATAGCACGTGCCAATGCAGGGGGACGATTGTGATGTAACACAGGTGTATTGTAAAGGATTTCCTCCCCCTCCCCCCCTAGATGGGACGAGACCGGAAGAGGTATGAAAAGAAGTGTCTGCTCTTGAACATCTTGTCCTCATTCCTTTCTCATATGAATGTACATAACCGTTTTCCCTGAAGCTGTTTGAGAGCAGCAGGGGACAGATTTGCTAGCACATAGACGAAGGGGCTCGATATTGACCCTGGCCTAAGCAGATGTTAGAGGGCACCACTCTCCTGGCCGACGATCTATTTACTTTTCGACTCTTCCTGGCCATTGTTGGTTCTCACGTCCCTTGAACCACATATTGAGGATAATAGGGTCTATTTTCACTTTGTTTTTTTGTAGTTGGATAGTGTTTAATAAAATCCAGTTGGGAAAGGGGGGCGGGGTGTCACCGAAGCAGGTCTTTATACTTTGGCATTGCCGTTAATTCTTAGAAATAAGGAAATAATACTCTTCTAATGTGTATGGTATCATAGTCATTAGTCTTTTGCTGCTACGCCACGTCAATTTTCAATTTATAAAGCCATGAATAATTATAAGATATAGATTCAGATCTCTTTAGGAAGTTATGTCCTATGAAAACAAAATATTTACCGTTTCTCTATAAGAGAATTCATACAAAGCCTTTCAAACATACAAAAAGTTAGGTTTTGCATTGATAGATCGAATATATGCCAAGCGTATTGGTAACTGAATTAGTAAAGCTAGATGTAGTGACGTTGAATTGGAACTTTCATCCCTATTGTATATGACAACGCTGAATGCTCTTGGAGTTCAGTGTTGATTCTTGTGTTCTGAACTTCTACTGT
>NC_090761.1:52753019-52758019 GCF_036898095.1 Palaemon carinicauda | reverse complement strand
CGCGGAAGATACGACTTTCTAGTATCCCTTTGATACTAACGCTACAAGAGGTCCGGCCCAGTCCCCCCACTGGATATTCTTAGAAGTATAATAGCTTCCACCCCCAACCACATGCGCGGCTTTCTCATCGTCTCTTAACTACTTCGATTGGACCGTATTTCATTCCATTTTCTTGCCGCCTTTCGGAAGAAAATTTTATTTATTACATCTGAGATATATATAGTCTAGGTGATGTATAAATATTACTACTATATACTCGTATTATTATTATTTTCTGTTGTTGGATTTCCAAAATGAGGGAATGTTCATAGGAAATTAGCTTAATCACAATTTAAAGAACCACGTGTGAAAAGTTGAGAATAAAAATCTGCAAGTTAGCTAATAGCTGAATAGTTACTTGTGATTTTTATATTACTGTTTATAATCTACGGATTATGATCTTTGCCTTTTGACAGAGTTGTCCAGCCCAGGCACATCCTGTCTCGCCGTTGGTTCGTGTATATATATATATATATATATATATACACACACACACACACACACACACATATATATATATATGTATGTATATATATATGTACAGTCTATACCGAAAGTTTTCTTAGCTTGTCTATATATATATATATATATATATATATTGTACGTCATTTATGCAAAAGTCTCACCTCATCCCCCCCTCAAGTCTTGAACCAGGATAGAGTGAAGCTTGCCTCGCAGTAGAGCGTGACATTGCCCTTCTTCTGGTTGTTAATTTTTCTGTTTATGTACTTAAATTATATATATTGAAATCTCAATACATTTGAGTATATAATGTAGTTTTAGGTATTTTGCTATAAGGTAGTATTTACTTGACCAATGGCCCTCTTGTTTTTTTTATTATATCCTTATATTACCTCCGCCAAGGTGGTTCTGTTTTCGAGTCTGTATATTTATTCATTTGTCTGTGTGTCTGTGGACAGGATTAAGTCAAATTTATTCTACGGATTTTGACAAAATTTTCACCACAGATAGTTCTTAGGTCATGGACGACCCCATTAAATTTTGGAGATGATCTGGATCCGGATTCTAGATCCGGATTTCCTTTTTTCGCCATTTTTAAAGGTACAAATTAACGGATTTTTATGACATTTCTGCCACTGATAGATCTTAGGCCATTAATGACTCTATTAAGATTTGGTGGCAGTCAGAAGTTTCTTATCTCTTTTGTTATTATTATTATTATTATTATTATTATTATTATTATTATTATTCCAACATTGAAGGTTGTAATTCCGGATTCAGGATACATTATGCACATTGAGGATCTTACTCTATCGCTGTGTGGTTTTAGGTAACGAACACTCCTAATTATCCTAGCATCAGCCAACAGTATGCGTCTCTGGAACGAGTCCGGTTGCATTATTCCAATGTGTACCAAACTTCTGCTGACTTTATGCTGTCTGCCACACCGCAAGTTCTGCCTATTGTTGGGAGTGACTATAGACCAGTGGATGGGGGTATTCTGTCGCATAGAAAACAAGTTTAAATCCAAGTTTCTGTACCCTGTACGTGCTTAATATTATGCAGGTTCTGTCACTTAACTTGACAGAGTTCTTCGTTTCCTTACAGCAGTCTTCTACCCCTTGCTACCCCCCCTTTTTCCTCAAGTGCAATACTTTTGCTGGAAAATATTACATTAGTTTACTTGCTTAAAGCCAACACGTAAAAATGCAAGGCAATTACCAAGTTTAAGTCTTGTGGAACCACTCCTTTTCCATGGGATTTTTTGTATTACATTCAGGATGATAGGATGCTTATAATTAAGTTTGCCTTAGTCGTCTTATTTCAGTATTTAGATTTTGGTACTAATCTATCTTCTATAGGGGGTTTTGGTCTCCATCATAGTCCTTGAGTAGTTTATTCTGTTTTTAGTTTTCCAGTACCTTTTCTGGTATATTGCTCTACCATTTTTCCATGCATGGTAGGGTACACTCTTTCCATATCTCCCACTTCTAGACAGTGACAGTACCATGCCTTCTCTTGCATTTATTTTGAATTAATGTTGTGTATTCACCTGCCATATGGTTGATAGTCCCCACATTTTCCTTGCTTATGCAGCACAAATGTAATGGTGGTTACATACCATGTGTCTAATATTTTGTTTTGTACTACCATCATCCTGCCTTCGGTCTCCTTGTTAAGGTCTCCCATCACCATCCAGAATCTACTTCAGGTACTGGCCATGAAATTATTTGTTTTCTCAATTCTCCTTCTTTGGCTTGTTGTCCTTTCTTTATTCTTGTCAGACTTTTCATAGATAGAAAGGAGTCTTTCAATCCAAGCTGACAACAACCACTCCTGTTCACCTTGCTTAAGGTACTACCGAAGTGTTTTCTTTTATGCCGATACAATCCTCTACACTTTGTATTTCTTTTCCACATGTTCATCAGGGTTAGTAGAGTCTGGCCATATTGAATTTAAGGATTATTATTGACATGGTTTTTAACATAATTGTTTTTTCTGTTTTCTCATCCACTTTTCCTCCGTTGCATCTTACTTTAGGGAAAGCTTGTTTATTGATTTTTTTCACCGTATTTCCACTTTCGAGCTTGGACAAGAGTACCGCCTTATTCCAGGAGAAGTATACCCTTGTGATGACTACTTTCATTTCGTGTTTTTAGCCTCCAGGATTCCTTGATATTTATTGCCAATCTCTCCTTTACGTTCGATTGTTCATTTATCTAGAAATCTGATTCACTTACATTGCGCAATCTCCTTTTTTCTATATTTACAGCAACACATTTGTCAGTACTGAACTCCATTTTTATATCATCCAGTATGGTCCTAACTGTTTGTACAAAAGGTTTGAAAGTCTCAACATCTTTTGCATATATCTACATGTCATCTATGAACATTATGTGAAGACTGTGCTTAGTTCTAGAAGCTCGTAGCAATTCATAGTATTCCTGAGGCCTATCATCAGTGGCGTTGTACAGAATATGTTAAGTAGTGGTGACAATGAATCTCCTTGGAAGATTCTCTTTTCTGATATATACATTGCCAGTATATGTCTTGATGCTGTTTAGATTGTTTTTCCAGTGCTGTTTCAAGTTGGGGAATACGGTTATGAATTTGCTTACTGTTCCAATTTTCCTGAAGCACTCAATCAGCCATGAAGAAGGAACCATATAGAATAAATTAGTTTATTCAATGGGGGCCAAACTTAGGTTTGCCTTTCTTTTCATAAAGTTGCTCTTCCCCATTGTACGCATTTGGAAATTGTCTTCGATACTTTGCATTTCCAACATTATCATTTCTGTTCTTTATGTATGGTATTCATTTCCTTAAAATAGATGTATAGTTCCTCGGTCAGAATTCATATTTTTAATTTCAACATGACTGGCTGGTATGTGATAGGTCGAAAGTTAATAACTCCATTCCCCTTTTCCTGGCATTTTTGTATTATTAATATTCTGCCTGTTGTCATCCAATATGGTACACCCTTTTGTTTTACACATTCGTGTAGCTGCTGAATTTTTCATGCGTGAACCTGAAGTTCATCAGCCAGTATTCTTGCAAACTATCCAGTCCTGGGACTCAACAGGTTGGTACTTCTCCCAATTGATCTATTCCTTTTTAGTTGTGGTGTTAATCTCTTATTTATCTATGTTCATTTCCCCATTCTTCAGATCGTGTAGACACTTTGTTTTCTTTGTAAGGGATACTGGTATTGGTACTGGTTTCTGGTAGAGCTTTTTTTTTCTGTATTTACACTTTTGATTTGTCTGAAATTTTGTGCTGTTACTAATCTTGCTTTCATTCTCTATCTTGCATGGTCTACTGTTTCACTTAACCTCTTAGCGGCCTTGGCTTAAGGATTTACATTCATCTCGCTCTTTCTTTGTAGTTTTTCATAGTTCCTTTCTTGTTTGTGTTTGAGAGAGTTCGTGCTGTACATATGCTTTTGTCATGTGTTTTGAGCTTTTGTGCTTTTGGGGATTGTGCTATTTATTCTTTGTTTGTACTCGTCTTTTGACAATTGCTATTCCTTCTTGTGCTAGGATGCACTTGTGTTTTAGTTTCTTGTTTTTCATATTTCCATTGATAGTTCTTTGATTCTTAGCTTTGCTCTATTACTCGCATTTTTGCGTCATGTATATTCTTTCTTTGTTTTTTTATTATTAATTTTCACCTTGGTTCCTAATAATAGAGTTACTAGTGTAGCCCAAATATAGTATATTTATTATTGTTATAAGACCTGGAATGTATACCTGGAGACCTAGTTTGACAGATTGTACCCAATGCAGCTTCATCATTATAATAAGAATTAGGAAAGTTGCCAGTTCTAATTACGTATTCTTTAAGGCTAAAGGACTTGAAATAGGTTCAGGGAGTTACGCACACTATTAGATAGAATATAAAGACAGCCACATACCATCTTGAGTTTACAGAATTCCCTCACAGTGTGTGGCTGTGTGAAAACTTGCACATAGCCTCTAGCTAGAATAGTGATGGCAATGCACATCGAAAATACCCAGAACATTATCTGGAAAAAAACTGGGAGCATTGGCCTTCAGAGGTAGTTTATCTAGTTTATATAAGGTCTGTGTCTTCTTCAATTGCACAAAAAATAGGCTTATTGAGAAAATCTTTCAAGATTTTCGGTGATCAATCTATTCTGAAGAAGTGTTTTAATTCTTTCATTCTACCTTGTTTTGAGTATTGTTCTCCTTTCTGGTCTTCAGGTGCTGATTCTCATCTTAATTTGTTGGACAGAAACTTACGGTCTATTAAATTTCTTATGCCTGATCTAGATATTAATCTCTGGCACCGTCGTTCAATTAGTTCATTATGCATGTTGCATAAGATTTTTCATAACTCTGACCATCCTTTACATTCAGATCTCCCTGGACAATTCTATTCTGTTCGTAATACTAGGCAGGCAGTTAATTCTAATAGCCAGGCCTTCTCCATCACGAGGCTCAATACTACGCAGTACTCTAGAAGTTTTATTCCAGCTG
>NC_090761.1:52738019-52748019 GCF_036898095.1 Palaemon carinicauda | reverse complement strand
CCACCTTCCTTTATGGAGTTCCTTGAAATCATCTAAAGCAACATTTCCAATGGTATCATAGTGTCCCTTTATGTCAAATCTCTCTTCACAGGCGTGGATGTTAACTGAACCATTAGCTTCCTCCTCAGGAAGGTGCATGAACGGGGTTCTTCCTCTCTTATCAGATTTCCAGAGACCCTGAAACCATTTTTGGCACCTGCACTATGAAAGCAAAAGGAGCACAATCAATCTGCAGGTCAATGGCACCCTAATGTGTTTTCCCTTGGATGTACCTTTTGGAAATTCAATGGAGGTTGCTATGAAAAAGGGGATTTCAGCATAATATACACTAACATCTTCAACTGTTGATATATTAAGAGCACGATGAAGGGTTCCTCCAAAGTCAAACCTTGGCTATGTTGTACAGTAGAGAGGGGTGATGATAACCAGCTTCCCTTCCTAGATATCTTCCTGAATATGCATGACGGCAACACCGATACCACAATATATGTATTGGCTCAAATTGAAGACACAGTCCTAATAGTGCTACTAAGGTATCACCTGTTAAATGTGAACTACTATTGGTAGGTACATCTGCCATTCTCTTTTACAAACAGAAGTTGATTTGTAACCCACAAGGAGCTTGAGAGATCCTATAACTTTTGGATGGTGACCTCTTTTATACTATCTTTGAGAATGTCACTTGAGTGCCAAATCTTTTGCCGGTCAATTTTTTTTTTTTTTTTTTTTTTCTCTCAAAAGTCAGTTGTTTAATGAATGTTCAGAAAGTATAAGCTAAGATGTAGGGATAGAATTAGAAATACGTATTTAAGAGAAGTGGATTCTTTCATAAAAGTGCTATTGTGACAATTTTCTTAAAAAAAAAAAAATGCTAAAGTTCTAATTTTCAGCGAAATAAAACTTCCTCTGGATTTGCGAACACGTACGATGAATGATCTGCCTCCACAAAAATATTTGCATTATTACCGAATCCCCAGATTTTCTGTAGTTTTTATAGTAACATATCAAATTTAGCTATTTTTTCTTGTTACTAGAATCAGTATCCGGATGCTGACCCAGCTTTTTTTCTTGTTGTGGCAAACAGGTAAACAGAACCCGAGGAAATAGATTTTTGTCTAAATTATGGTACACATGAGTAATAGAGTGTTACACGTCTATATATATATATATATATATATGTGTGTGTGTGTGTATATATATATATATATATATATATATATATATATATATATATATGCACATATGTATGTATATATATGTAGATATATATATATATATATGTAGATATATATATATATATATATATATATGTAGATATATATATATATATATATATATATATATTGCCGCCTACACACACCGAATATTCTGGTTTATTCTTTCCACATTCTCTTCTGTCCTCATGCACCTGACAAAACGGTTGTTAAACAATTCTTCGGTGAAGGGGTTAAATACTGCACTGCAATTTTTCAGTGGCTACTTTCCTCTTGGTAAGGGTAGAAGTGAGAATGGAACTATGGAAAGCAGCTCTTCTAGGAGAAAGGCACTCCAAAATCAAACCATTGTTCTCTAGTTTTGGGGAGTGCCATAGCCTCTGTATCATGGCCTTCCACTATCTTTTTTCTCTTCCTCTTGTATTTTTTTTATGAAGATTTTATAGTTTATATGAGGCAAATCTAATTTAATGTTGTTACTGATCTTAAAATGTTTTATTTTGATTGTTTAATACTTCTCTTGTAGTTTGATCATTTCCTTGTTTCCTTCCCTCACTGAGCTACTCTTGCTGTTGGAGCCCTTGGGGTTATAGCATCTTGCTTTTCCATCTAGGATATATTCATATATATATATATATATATATATATATATTTATATATATATATATATATATATATAGATAGATAGATAGATAGATAGATTCCTTTCCAAGTGGGGATAGATAGCTTAACGTGGTGATAGGATTTGTGTATCGCCTTAATCAGTAAAGCTTGTCAGGGGCTACCCATGCTAGATTAGTGCGCTTCGACCAATGTGACTTAAAGTCTCTCGCCATCACCAATCCGCTCTGGCCAACGGGATGATGAAAACATGGCCAAACTCCAGTCATGAAAAAGTACGTGTCTGAGGCCTTTATCCTACAGTGGAATAGGAACGGGTACTTTTTGGTGTTTGTTGTTTTATAAATAAAACATGGTGAGAAAGGAATTCTGTTAGTTATTACTTTTTTATTATTGGTGGCAGCATGGAACTCATAGAATAAAAATACAAGAATATCGTATTTATGGAGAAGGGATCCCTAAACGGCCAGTTTCTCGATTCCAGATAAGTCGGATATAAGAAAAGAAGATCATAAAAGATTACTGGAAAATAGACCATGACTTTTATTTAGATTATGGCCTGGGGTACAAATAGATAAATGTGTGTGTGTATATATATATATATATATATATACTATATATATATGTATATTTATATATATATATGTATAGTATATATATATAATTAAATATATATATATATATATATATATATGTGAGAGAGAGAGAGAGAGAGAGAGAGAGAGAGAGAGAGGGGGAGGAATTTTGAATGAACGATGATCTCCACGATAAGATAAATTTTCTATTCAAGGAAAATAAAATGAAAGAAGTAAATATCGAAATAAAAGGATTGGAGAACTTGCTTTGTGGGTGACTTCCATACAAGGCTTTAAAGTGTTGACTGCTGGAGAAGGGGCCGGGCCATAAATCATCCACGTGGATCAAGAGCTTAATTGCACTGAGGCATGACCAATTCTCTGAAGGTCGTACTTCGCTCAGTTATGTAAACGTGGCTTCTTGAATGCGTAGAGTTCAATTTTTTAAAAGAAACTTTTTTTTTTTTTTTTTTTTTTCCGCCTAAAATATTTTTTTTGGGTACGTCTGAAATTTGTGTTTTTTCTCGCAATAATTACAAACCAATAAAACAGTAGTCACTAAACCTTCGCAAATTTAGCAATGGTATTACAGTAGTAGTGAATTATACTGAAATCAAAGAAGTGATAAACTCCAAGGAGGGGCCGGGTGGCCGTTGGAGCCAGGGAATTAGTACGTCTTCGTCTTAATTTTTTTTTTCTTTTGTACGACTTAAATTACTTTTCTCACATTTAATACAAGCTTATAAAACAGTAGTCACCAAACCTTAACAAGTTTAGCAATGCTATTACAGTAATAGTGAATTATAATGGAATCAAAGAAGTGGTAAACTCCAGGGGGAGGGGGGGGGGGGAGTGGGGAGGTGGAAGATGACGTAACCCATGCTGCTCATCTTGTATTCCTTTAGCACGCAGAGACGGGCGTGTTAGATGTACAAAGCAGGTCATGCTTAACCCGTTTGGAAGATGAGAGGCTTCTCAAATATTTCTCCATTTCTAAGCAAGCCTCCAAGTTGGGCATTTATGGTTCCTTTTATGTGAATACCTAGTGTATATTTTTGAGGACGCAAGATCGTAGGTATTCCGTATATATACAGTACAGTATCTATATTATTTATATATACATATATATATATATACAGTATATATATATAAAATATATATATATATATATATATATACAGTATATATATATATATATATATATACAGTATATATATATATATATATATATTTGTGTGTGTTTGTGTGTATGTATACACTAGACAATATTTTTGGCACAGACCATACTGTATATATGTGTATATATGCATATATGTGATGTGTGTTTGAGATTTTTTCTGGTTTGATTATTTTTTTTTCTCTTTTTATCTAGACTTAAAACTTGGAGCTCTTAGCTTTGTGATTTTCTAACCAGCCAGAATAGAGAGAACGCTGTTATTTACTTTTCTCAACATCTCACCGGAGTGAACACATGGTTGCTGTTGAATCTAGAAGAGTTTAACTATTAGCGGGGTTGGTGAGAATCCGCTCACCAGAGTTTCCACAGACCTTCTCTAGTCACGTTTTCTATCTAAAGGTGTGATATATATATATATATATATATATATATATATATATATATATATATATATATATATATATATATATATATATATATATATTCCAAATCATTTACACTTTGTGGTAACGTCTCTGACTGGTGAAACGCATATTGGAGTTTGGGTCTCACTCAAACTCGTTAGTTTCTTTGGTCGCCGAAACCTCGCCATGTTTGTAAGCTAAGGTTTGTGGGTTTGATGGAGCCTATAGATCTGTCTGCTGAGTCATCAGCAGCCATTGCCTGGCCCTCTTTGGTCCTAGCTTGGGTGGAAAGGGCGCTTGGGTGCTGATCGTATGTACATATGGTCAGTCTCTAGGACATTGCACCGCTTGATAGGGCAATGTCACTGTCCCTTGCCTCTGCCAATTATGAGTGGCCTTTGAATTTTTAAACCGCCAATTTGAATATCCACTTCTCTATATGATTATTGTTGGACTGGTTTCTTCCGGATCATATTGTATTAGGATATTAATAGCATTATTTCCAATTTCAGAAGTAGCAAAATCTATTTTAGGCCGTACTTATTAAACGTAGAGTTAATGGTATTGTTTTAAAAGCTGTGTAATTGGCCCCACATGCTAGTAAGTTGTCTCAGACTTATAAATAAAAATAACATTCTTAGCTATAAGTTAATCGAGGCGAGGAGAATATGTAGATTATTGTCTTATGGTTTTTGCCGAATTGAAATTAAAGGTATCTTGACTCTTTGCGATTGTTGCCATTATCATTTTGGCAAATGGGCCCCTTGGTGAAACAGCGTAGTGAAGAGAGATTTTCTTGCTCAGAAATTGACCTGAATGGTGGATCACGTTAGGATTGGATGATGGTAGAACAACTCTCACAGGATAATGTTTGCCAGTTTAAATTGTCTAGGTATTTATAGTCTCAGAAATCTTTGCATATTCACAGAAAGAATAAACAAAGATTATATAAAGAAAAACTTGCCATTTTTATACATCATCATCTACCACGTCATTTTGTTTGTTTCCACCAATTATTTACAGGTGTCAAAGGGGATAGAGAGTATTACTTATATACATGTACATATTGATTTGCCAATTTTGAGAGCAAGTCAAGAGAAGAGTGTTGATGAAATAGCAACAAAGAGTCATTTTAATCAAGTTCATTGAGTCTTAATTTCAAAAGTTTACAGCTAGACTCTCAAATCCTTCTTGGAAACCCAGCCACCCATGTATCCTTTCAAATTTTACGACGTGTGAAAAGATAGATTATATGAGATAATAATGACACGTCTTTATTTATCAGTTATCGTTTTCCTTCGTATTTATAACTATTCGTTCACACAAAACTTACTACAAAAACCTCTTCGGTCCAGGTAAACGAACAATATTTGTTTTTGCACATCTGGTTGAAATAAAAATCGGTGTTTTCATACTTGTTTCAAGTACAAAGTTTACGTAATACTCACTGAAGACTTAGCAATTCCTTTTGTTAAGTGATGCAAATCGTTGAACTTGGGCAATTCGCGGAACTTTGCCTATTCGGGAATGAGATTAGTTTACAGAAAGGCTTTCGTTTTCAAAAGGAAAAATATTCAAAGGGTTGTTATGATATCCTTACTAGATTTTATGTGTATACATATATATTTTTGTCCTTTTAGACCCGTACCAACTGAACCCTTTATGTTGTTATTCCATAGCAAGAATGTGTTTGTCAATGGGATAATGCGTAAGGGGGATTACAATGAATTTGAAAACTCTTTTAGTGATAAAGAAGAGGTAAAGAAAGGGGAACAAAGGGATAGGTAAAGAAAAAAAAAACTGGGACAAAGGTACCGTTGATACATATCCGAGCTGGGGTGATCCATTATGGAATCCATTCTCGTCCTTGTATAGCTATTTATACATTTCACTTTTGAAGATTGAATAGTCGTTTGTAAGTCTTTTCAACTCCATAATAAATATTTTAATAATTTCTCACCAAGAGGTCATAATCATTAGCATTTTGGTATGTTTTTATGACTGTCATCATTATTGATGTTGTTTGGATTCTATTAATTCATTTTTTTATTTGTAAAAGGGTTATTTTGGTAATATATCAAATTGCAGCGCAAGAGTGGCCTCTTGGCGAGGCTGTTGCGAGCCGGGACTGTTATTAAAAGCAATATTACCCTGAGGGGGCCAAAATGGGCCAGATGTCACGCTGTTATGAGTGGGATATGAGGGATGTTCCTGGGAAAGAGCATTTGGATCACCAGACAAGAAGGAGGAATAAAATATGTATTTGTGTATCATTATTTTCTGGGTGGCTATGTGACCGTGTGACTTTTTTTTTTTTAATTTCACGATCCATTTGTAGGTTTTGTGCGTCTTTTATAAGTTATATTTAGATACTTTAACTAAGTGAAAGAGTGAAGTCTTCTACCATCTCCAATCCGCTCTGACCAGCGTGGTGATGAACACTTGCCAAACCCCAGACATGAAAGAGAACATTCCTGAGGCCTTTGTCCTGTAGTGGACTAGAAACGATTGTATTTGTTGTTGTTGTTGTGTTACCTGGATATGGCAGGCGGTATGACTATTAACTCGTTCATGTCGAAGAATTTCCTTGTTATAGCCGGATGCTGTGTTTAATCAAGTCTGTTCAGTGTTGACAGCTTATTTCTTGTGCATAGGTATTTGGGATAATCAAAAGCCAAAATGCCCTTCCTCCAAATTTCGATTGGCCTAGTCTTCTACCAGTCTTTGCTAGGGATTTCTATCAGTAATAATAATGATGATGATAATATTGACAATGATGATAATATTTGTGAAAATCTGCAAGATATGTGGAACGTTTGGTTTTGGGTTATTAATAGTTTAATCGATATGACAGGTAACCAGGATTTGTTTCAGGTAAATTTTTGTGTTGAGAAAATTATAATTTTCACCAATTGTAACTGTTTTACCCATTGAAAAGTAGATTGAGATACCATAAATAGATGTTTCAACGATGTGCTTTCTTTTTAGCCAAAAAGTTACTTTTCAATTTCTTACCAATTGCAGTTTTATTAACAATTAAAACGATCAAATCAAGATTTTCATACGTTAAGAATACCATTTATATGGTAACGGAAAGCTATCATAGTTACATTGCTTGTATGGGTATTTTTATTCTTATAATCTTTATTAAGGCAGTCTTTTGTGAAGAAGTTACCACATAATTATGTTTAAGAAATCAGTTTTATCTTTGTTTAAAATCAGGTATAAAAACACCTTGAGATTCTCTTGCTTGAGGGTGCACTCGGGCACACGATTCTATCTAATTTTTTTTTCTTCCTCTTGTTTTATTGAAATGGTGTGTTGGGCAGGCTTAATAGAAGGCCCATGGATGCCTGGTGGTTTATCAAGAGGTTGTCTTTTCCTTTTCTGATTCTTTTTCTTCTCAAAACCATCCTTACTGTCCTCCCTTCAGTTGAAGTGGCTATCCTGGAGGGTATTTAGCCTTGCATGGCGTATCGGCTCCTCCATGTTGACCAGTTTTTCCCACTTTTTACTATAGTCTATGGGTTTCATCAATTACTTTATTTATAATTCTGTACATATTGTTTTTGTTATAATTCTTGTTAGTCTAGTTTTTAAGTATGATGTCTCTTTTTTTTATTTCTATTAATTCTTATGCTGTCTGGAGACATCGAGCGAAATCCGGGACCAGTACGTCCTAGATTTCGTCAATGTCGTCTTCTGTATTGTAACATTCGTGGTCTTCATGCAAATATCCAAGACCTTACAGTTGCGTCCAGACAGTATGATATTCTTTTGTGCTCAGAAACTTTGGTTTCTGATATGAGGCATTCCTCTGAGCTCTTTATAACTGGTTTTAAGAAGCCAATAATGTTGAAACGTGATGCCATCCCTAGGGCTAGGGGAATGGCGGTGTATATTGGGACCGAGTGCCCTGCTTCTCATAGGTCCTGCTATCAATGTGGATGTCGTGAGATTCAGGTGATGAAAGTTTGTGGCAGGCATAACAACTTTTATTTGTGTTTCATTTACCGGAATCCAGACATGGATGATTCTATCTTCGATTGTCTTCTTACCATTATAGCTAAGATACAAGAAGATGATAGAAAGGCTTTTTTTGTCTTTGTTTGGATTTTAATGCTCACTATAGGGAGTGGTTAAGTTCTATCTCTCCTACCGATCGCCATGGCTTAAGAGCTTTAGACTTTGCCTCGGAATCAGGCTTTGAGCAAATCATGAATGAAGCTACTCACATGTCTGGTAATTGCTTGGACCTCGTATACACTGACTCTCCTGGCGTTATAACTAGTAAAGTTGGTTCTCCAGTCGGGACATCTGATCATGCCTTGATTTCATTAGTAGTGAAGACTGAGCAGCCTGTCCCTGATATATCATACTCTTGTAAAATTTATTTGAAATCCCAAGCAGACTGGAATGGGATTTTGCATGATCTTCTGTGCTTGAATTGGTCACAATTATATAGTAGTGTAGATCCTGTTGTCCCTTTGAATGAGAATCTAGTCAACATAATTGATAGGCGTATCCCTTCTCGTGTGCTAAGGTACCAAGTGAAGGATAAACCGTGGTTCAATGATGATTGTAGACGTGCTTATTTGGAGAAACAGGAGGCCTATCATCTTTGGAAGGGTAACAGATCAGATTTGACCTGGAACAACTATACTCAGCTTCGAGCTTTTGCTCAGAGAGTTTATGCCTCAATTGAAAAGGAGTACAATTTAACCATAAAAGAAACCCTTTCTGGTACAACTCAGGAACATATATGGTGGTTTACCCTTAAATCTGCACTCTTTGGTGTAGATGCAACAGTTCCTCCTTTACTTAAACCAGAACTCTCAGTCACTCACTGTCCAAAGGAAAAGGCAACCCTGTTGGCTGATGTTTTTGACAGTAAACAGAGTAATGAAAAACTTGAACTTCCTCATTCCTGTTTTCCTGGGGCTAAACTAACTAGTTTGACTTTTCGATCTCGTCAGATTAAAGCTCTGTTGATGGACCTTGATGCTTATGGAGGTGTAGACCCAAATGGCATTTTTCCTTTGTTTTTTTATAAAGACAGCAGATTTCTTAGCTCCAAAGTTATCTGTTATTTTGCGCAAGTTAGAAAGAAGAGGAGCTTTTAGCACTTGTTGGAGAATTGGTAATGTTACTCCTCTATGTAAATGTGTTTGTGGTAGCTCAAGTCCCACTGATTACCGCCCAATTTCCATAACTCCCATATTATCTAAAGTTTTTGAACGTCTTCTGGCTAAACGTCTTAATAGGTTTGCTGAATGTAATCATCTATTCCCTAGTTTGCAATTTGGTTTTCGTAAAGGCCTTGGAGCATGTGATGTCCTTCTTACAATCTCCAATGCTGTACAGAAATCCCTTGATTGTGGTCTGGAAGTTCGTATGATTGGCCTTGATTTTAGTGCTGCCTTTGACTGTGTTAATCATGAGGCCCTTGTTTTCAAACTGAAACAGTTGGGAGTGGGTGGGTCGTTTCTTAGCATTATTATTGGTTTTTTAAGTAATAGATCTCAAAGAGTTGTTGTTGATGGCACCATAGTGAGTATAGGAATGTGATATCCGGTGTTCCACAGGGTAGTGTTCTTGGCCCATTACTTTTCATACTATATACACATGACATGTGGTTTGGCCTAGAAAACAAGCTTGTTGCATACGCAGATGATGCTACTCTTTTTGCATCAATTCCATCCACTGAATGTATATCTGGGGTTGGTGAATCCCTTAATAGAGATTTAGCTAAAATTAGTGCATGGTGCAAATTATGGGGTATGAAGTTGAATCCTAATAAAACTCAAAGTATGATTGTAAGTAGGTCAAGGATGGTGGCTCCTCAACATCAGGATCTCAGTATTGATAATGTTTCTTTAAATTTGTATGACTCTTTTAAAATTTTAGGTGTGATTCTCGACAGCAAATTTACTTTTGAGAAACACATTAGGTCTGTATCTTCTTCAATTGCACAAAAAATTGGCTTATTGAGAATGTCTTACAAGATTT
>NC_090761.1:52730519-52733019 GCF_036898095.1 Palaemon carinicauda | reverse complement strand
TTTAGTTGGGGGTCACTTGTTAGGACAAGTGACAAATATATGCTTTAACTGATGAATCATATAGAAAACAATGTGCTTAGAAATTCTTGCACAAAAGATTCACCAGTAGCACGTCGAATTACCTTACGCAATTATTGCTCTATGGATATTAAAGCTCTTTCCAATACATCTTTCACCATTTATCCTGTTCATTTTAGGCCTTAATCTCCTCACCCATCACACTTTCGAATTATGCACTTTCGCCAGAAAACTCCAATCCTCATCAAATTAGGGGTTATGGTGGCCAATGTATTAACGTCCCTGACTAGTGAACGCTAGACTGGGGTTGGAGTCCCGCTCAAACTGGTTAGTTTCTTTGGTCGTTGTAACCTCAACATCCTTGTGAGCTAAGGATGGTAGATTTTGGGGAGCCTATAGGACTATCTGCTGAGTCATCAGCAGCCATTGCCTGACCCTCTTTGGTCCTAGCTTGGGTGGAGAGGGGTTTTTGGCACTGATCATATGTATATATGGTCAGTCTCCAGGGTATTGTCCTGTTTGATAGGGCAGTGTCACTGTCCCTTGCCTCTGCCATTCATGAATGGCCTTTAAACTTTTAAACTTCCCATTTCTTGTACTCCATTATACAATATGATCGAACTCGTCAAAAGCACCATCCTTAATCATTTCAACTAAGCATTAACCACTTCAACCCACATGTACCTAGAGCTCTCATACTTTTATTTCTATTAGTTCTTGTACCATATATATTAAACTAAGATTTACCTTCTACATATTCATGTAGTTTTTTCGTTAGTTCGTTTTCAGATTAAAATTGGCTCTCAAGTAGGATAGTTAGTTCATAACTTACTTACTGAATTCCAACCTGGACTTCCATTAAGAACCCCCCCCCCCCCTCCTCCCGCTCTTCTTGCTTCACCCATTTCATGTCTCGGCTCTCACTATCTAACGTAATCTGAAATGTTTATTGCTGAATACCCTTGCAAATCAACTGTTTCAATTCAGTCAGTTTTCCTTGTTTTTATTCATCATTACAGTCATACTCCTGCTCACAGTTACTCTCAAATTAATCCTCTTGCAATCACTAAATATCTTTCACTAGTTTTTAGAGTTGCTGTATTATCTGCAAACGTAATGTATTCTAGTCTCCATTCATTACCCAGTCTAGTATTCCACACTAGCATATCCATCGACGATCCTTTCTTTAACTTACTTGGCATAGATCCGTAAAAAAATTATTAGATATTTCCATAAACAAAGATATATATATATATATATATATATATATATATATATATATATATATATATATATATATATATACATATATATATATATACATATATATATATGTATTTATGTATGTATGTATAAATCTATATATAATATGTATATATGTGTGTGTGTGTGTTTGTATACACCTGGATCTAAACTCTACCTAAGTTTGGTGGTTGTGGGAGGGTGGGTAGTGGTGATGGACAAGCTGGTAAATCCTAATATTAGCGAGTGGTTCAATACTCAAACTGTAGAGTTTAAGAACCCTTTTCGATCCGGGAATATGTTTCAGAAATCCACCAAACTGGAAATGTGTATCAGCACTTTCTGGGCTCATTAAAAAGGAGTGGTACTTCCAAACCCACCTGTTAGCTTAGGACTTGCTGAGGAACCAGAAGGTTGAACTCTTCAAAGGGTTAAAAAAAAAAAAAAAAAAACTTTTGACGCATACACACATACGCAGTTTAGAATTATAAGATCTGAAAATGTACAGGCAATTCTGAGCATAAAAAAAAGCTCATGATGCATACACACATACGCAGTTTAAAATTATAAGATCTGAAAATGTACAGACAATTCTGAACATAGAAAAAAAAACTTTTGACGCATACACACAAACGCAGTTTAGAATTATAAGATCTGAAAATGTACAGACAACTCTGAACATAAAAATAAAGCTTATGATGCATACACACATACGCAGTTCAAAATTATAAGACCTGAAAATGTACAGAAAAACAACTGAATATTTTCTAGATGATAAACGCCACACGTGCATCCGCATTAAACAAAATTACTTAATATTATGCGCAAAAATCTATGATGAAATGCTTGTCCCTGCTCTGCGAAAATATTTGAACTGGAACACTCGCAATTATAGGGAGCTTAATGGTATATCCAGCAGTCTGTCAGTCACGCATTATGTGTTTTAATAGATTAGTTATATTTAATTGAGGATAGGACTTTTCCCTTATTGGAGGTGACCTTTGACCTTTGGCTGCTTTTATTCATCTCATAAGCAATTTTCCACATGGCTTGCTTCTAATCCGCGTATGCGTTTCATCATTATATTTATGAGGTTCTTATGTGTCATTTTTATTGCAAATTCACATTGAAGGAAGAATATCAAAATGCATTTTCAATTGACAAGAAAATCCGTATACTGAGAAAGCACAATAAAGATGACAACACTTTTATTGCTTCGAGGGAGAACCCTGTTGACTTA
>NC_090761.1:52718019-52723019 GCF_036898095.1 Palaemon carinicauda | reverse complement strand
CAAAGACGTCTGTGAAAAATTGCCATAATTGGAGTATGAAGTGGGTGACGATCAAGAGAAGATGCTAAAGTCAATGAGTTGGTATCGGCTCACATGCGGTTTGACTTGGTATTGGGTCACGGGCATTTTGGTTTGGTATTGGGTCACAGGCGTATTGAGTTGGTATAGGGTCATGCGTTTTGAGTTGGCACCGGGTCACATGCATTTTGAGTTAGTATTGGGTCACATGCATTTTGAGTTGGTATCGAGTCACAGGCGTTTTGAGTTGGTATCGGGTCACATGCGTTTAGAGTTAGTATCGGGTCACATGCGTTTTGAGTTGGTGTTGGGTCATAGGCACTTTGAGTCGGTATCGGGTCACAGGCATGTTGAGTTAGTATTGAGTCGCATGTGTTTTGAGTGGTATCGGGTCACATGCGTTTTGAGTTGGTGTCGGGTCACATGGGTTTTGAGTTGGTATTGGGTCACATGCGTTTTGAGTTGGTGTCGGGTTACAGGCAATTTGAGTTAGTATTGGGTCACCTGTGTTTTGAGTGGTATCGGGTCACATGCGTATTGAGTTGGTGTCGGGTCACATGCGTTTTGAGTTGGTATCGGGTCACTTGCGTTTTGAGTTGGTGTCGGGTCACAGGCATTTTGAGTTGGTATCGGGTCATAGGCATTTTGGGTCGGTATTGGGTCACAGGCATTTTGAGTTAGTATTGGGTCACCTGTGTTTTGAGTGGTATCAGGTCACATGCGTATTGAGTTGGTACCGGGTCACATGCGTATTGAGTTGGTATCGAGTCACATGTGTAGTGAGTTGGTATCAGGTCACATGCGTTTTGAGTTGGTATCGGGTCACATGCGTATTGAGTGGGTATCGGATCACATGCGTATTGAGTTGGTATCGGGTCACATGCGTATTGAGTTGGTATCGGGTCACATGCGTATTGAGTGGGTATCGGGTCACATGCGTATTGAGTTGGTATCGGGTCACATGCATATTGAGTTGGTATCGGGTCACATGAGTATTGAGTTGGTATCGGGTCACAGGCATTTTGAGTTAGTATTGGGTCACATGTGTTTTGAGTGGTATCAGGTCACATGCATTTTGAGTGGGTATCTGGTCACATGCGTATTGAGTTGGTATTGGGTCACATGCGTTTTGAGTTGGTGTCGGGTCACATGCGTTTTGAGTTGGCGTCGGGTCACAAGCATTTTGAGTTAGTATTGGGTTACATGTGTTTTCAGTGGTATCGGGTCACATGCGTATTTAGTTAGTATCGGGTCACATGCGTATTGAGTTGTATCGGGTCACATGCGTATTGAGTTGGTATCGGCATGTGGAGCCAATGAAAAATGGCACGCTGGCAACAAATCGTGAAGCTTATCGAGGCCAAAAGTGGAGTGGGGGTAATGGTTACACTGTAATTACTGGCTATAGGGGGTTGGAAAAGGTATTGGCATTTAAGATTAATGTCAGTGGTGTAATACTTTTCAAGTCGGTTGGCAGCGGATGTTGTGAAGTTTTTATGCGTAGGTTTAATCAGCAATTCATTAGTGTTAGATATTGATCGTTGCTGTGTCTCTTGGCTTGTTTTTCTATAAGCCAGTCATTTATTTAGGATATATATATATATATATATATATATATATATATATATATATATATATATATATATATATATATATATATATATATATATATATTTATTTATTTATTTATTTATTTATTTATTTATTATTAATTGCCAGGTTACAACCCTAGTTGGAAAACCAGGATGCTACAAGCCCAGGGACTCCAGCAGAGAAAATAACCCTGTGAGGAAAGGAAACAGGAAATATATATATATATATATATATATATATATATATATATATATATATATATATATATATATATATGTATATATATATATATATATATATATATATATATATATATATATATATATATATATATATATGTGTGTGTGTGTGTGTGTGTGTGTGTGTGTGTGTGTATTAGAGCTCATTGGAATACTTTCATTCCTCATTTGTAGCTCTATAACAAGCTAAATTATCTAAGAAATAAACTTAATTCGGTGATCGATATTAAATTTAACATTGATTCCACTGTTTAGATATTTTTTTCATTGCTTCTTGTAGTTATTAATTATCATCATCGATTGATTTTTATGTTTAATAACCATGTTCCTTCATAAATTTGGTGCCAGTAACAGGTACGCTGTTGTAACTTTTGAACAGTCAATAAAGTTGCATGTGTAGTGTTCTTATCGTATAGGAAAATATTTTACTTTGTGCATTTTATGCCTCGATAATGAGACTTGCCCGAATATATTGTGCCTTAATAACCATAAAAGTGATATTGAAGTGATGTATAGCTCGATAATTTCGAATATTTTCTCACAGAGGGTATGATTAGGTTAAAGGAACGTCTTTTGATAAAGTGTCTAACAGAGACTTGGGGGAATATTTATCATTACACAGGTTAACAAAATTGCAGGTTATATTGATTAATCGCCTTCTTTGTTTGATCACGGCTCAATAAAAGGTTATCAGGTGACTATTTTCTTCATTAAAAGGTGGATTTCGTTTTTGGCAACAAGTGGTTTGTTTTTGGGAAAGACATAAATTTAACAAAGTTAAATCCACTCAGCCTGCAGCCCAGGTATTGAGTGGGGTTCGAGGTCAGGTAAGCTTATATTAGGTCATGAAAGGTCAGGTTAGGTCTGGAATGCTGGAACGAAACATACAAGCAATGGACACTATGGGCTGCAAGTGTCCAAGAGCCCTTGCCTGCCCGTAATGGCCAAGCAATCTGCAACAAGAAGAAGCAATGGATAGATTAATGTACCTTCTCCCAATTTTCATTTCGTAGTGCCTATAGAAATAATATCATTACATTAATTGATTTATTGACGTCAGGTATTTTCGTCTTATTTGTTAAATTCACAATACCTATTATTGAGATGTTTTACTGGTAGTAGGTTGGCCAGGGTACCAGCCACCCTCTGAGATATTACCGCTAGAGAGTTATTGGGTCATTTGACAGGCCAGACAGTACTATATTGGATCCGTCTCAGGTTACGGCTTATTTTCCTTTCCCTATACATACACAGAATAGTCTCGCATATTCTTTACACATTCTCCTATCCTCATGCACCTGACAACTCTTGGATTACCAAATGATTATTATTTGCTCAAGGGGTTAATTACTGTACTGTTCAGTGGTTACTTTCCTCTTGTTAAGGTAAAAACAACTTTAGCCATGGTCAGCAACCCCAAAATCAAACCATTGTTCTCTAGTATTGGGTAGTGCCATAGCCATTGTACCATGGTCTTCCACTGTCTTGGGTTAGAGTTTTCTTGCTTGAGGATACACTCAGGCAAACAATTCTCTCTTCATTGTTTATATATGACAGATGTATTTTAACGTTGCTACTGATCTTAAGACATTTTATATTGTTATTCGTTACTTCTTATAGCCTCTATAGTTTATTTATTTCCTTAATTCCTTTCCTCACTTGGATGTGTTCCCCTGTTGGGGCATCGGAATGAACTAGACTTCACTGGATATAGTTCCCAAACTGTGAGGCATATTTATGGTAAATATTTAAAGTGGTTCCTCGATAGAAATAATTAGGTTAAATTGTTGCACCAACATACTTCCTCTTTGTTTTCAATTGTTAAATCCCAGAAATTAAAGTTTATACTTCTTACAGTTGTCATATATGCATTGGAAGTAACATGGATTTATCAGCGGTAAAACACATTGATATGTTTTTCTCAAGTATTTCTCTCTAAATAATTTAATTTTAATTTATATTTTAAAGGCCATTATAAGTTAATGCTGAATTGATTATGATAAGGCTACAATATTCAATATTTAAAGTTTGTTTTTTATAGTTTTTTATAATTTTTTATTAATATTTCTTATCTTCAAAATAATAACTTGAACTATACCAAGTAAAAAATATAGACAGCATAATTTTAAAGCAACCTGCAATATGTATTTAATGCCAGTATTATGTTCAGATCGTGTCATATTTGTAAACGGAGCCATAAGATTTGTTCAAATAGTTTTTCTTCTCAACCTTTTATTTCCGTAAAACTTTTCGCACGGACATATGACAAGCATATATTCTTCCATTAGCAATTCATTTACGCAGAGCATTGGGTCTCTCTCTCTCTCTCTCTCTCTCTCTCTCTCTCTCTCTCTCTCTCTCTCTCTCTCTCTCTCTCTCTCTGAACAATTGTATCGTGTTGAAATATTTTATTTCTAGAATTTTTTATCTTTCAGTTAACATTTTGCCGAATTACCTGGTAGATATATTTTGTATTCGAGAAAAAATGTTTTATCAGACAATTTTATGACTGACAGGCTGACCCAGTTCTTTATCCAAGTCCTTGACATTTACTCATGATATACTACAATCTCTCTCTCTCTCTCTCTCTCTCTCTCTCTCTCTCTCTCTCTCTCTCTCTCTCTCTCTCTCTCTCTCTCTCTCTCTCTCTCTCTCTCTCTCATTCAATATATATATATATATATATATATATATATATATATATATATATATATATATATATATATATACATATATACACATACATATACACATATATATATATATATACACACATATATGTGTGTATATATATATATATATATATATATATATATATATATATATATATATATATATATATCAGTTATTCATATATATATTTACGTAAATTTGCCACTGGAATTAAAACCTGATCTCTATGACTACGTGAAAACTATAACACCGCAGTACTAGATCTTTTGCGTATTCTCCGCTTTATCAAGTAATGCTCGAGAATGTCTTTAGTGTAACGTCTGAAGATCTCATAGTGTCGTTTAGATATTTATTAAGTATATATATATATATATATATATATATATATATATGGATAATCCTCTAGAGATCGATAATGATTATACGTACTTAGGACAGAGAGTAAGCGTTTCCCCAGGGCACGAGACCGAAATTAAA
>NC_090761.1:52708019-52713019 GCF_036898095.1 Palaemon carinicauda | reverse complement strand
GAAATCTAATGTGACGCCTTAGAAAAGCTAATTACAAATTCCATCTACATACTTAAAAGTTATATGGGCATAGACATAAAAATATCCCAATACGAAAATATGTCTATTGTATATTTTTTTAGTTTTGTAAATTCATTATTTTCTACGGCCTTTTTTTAATAGTATTTTACTTAATTATTCTCTTCCTCGCCTCTACCCCTGTTAACATTCATGACGGGACTAGGCCTGTATTTTTTTTTTATTTTCTGCGTCCGAGATTAACGCCACGCTCTCTCTCTCTCTCTCTCTCTCTCTCTCTCTCTCTCCTCTCTCTCTCTCTCTCTCTCTCTCTCTCTCTCTCTCTCTCTCTCTCTCTCTCGTGTATTTTTTCTCTACACCTTGCTTCCCTAGTGGTTCTATATGTAGTTTAAAGATTAGTTTTTTAGCCAGATTAATTTTGAAAATAATTTTCCTTGTTTTCTGAAGAACTGAGCTCTGAAGTTAATGTATTTTGACCTATGTTCATTAATCTTCGTCGCTCAACCATATAGGGTCATTCAAAAGCCAGAGGTCGCCAAACTCCTAATTTCACTCCAGCATTTTTCTTAGCCTTTCCTATCATTTAGTGTTTCTTAGAGGATGTTTTGTAGAAATCCTGCGTTTGCCCTCCCTCCTGCTTGCATTCCCTGGGTCCTAATTGTTAGTGATCCTCCTCCTTTTAAGGATCTGGAGGTCGTTAGCGCCAGGAAATGACAAACGACGCCACTGCGTAGGTCTTTCTGCCTTTGTTATGTGTTGACAACCTTTGACATTCAAGTAACGACGGCCTTGACCGTCGAGATTGAAGTTCTTTATTGTGTCTGTCTAGGATATGTCGGCCTTGAAGGGTCGTTCGCCACCTAGTGTCAACGTCCTAGCGAGGAATAAAATGTGGGGACTGGGCCTCAGTTTCTATCATAGAGCAAAGGCCATTAGGACAGACAATCTCTCTATCTTTTTCTAGTCCGGGTCTAAAGAAAATAAAGAAAGGGTATATGGTATTATTCTTTTGGTATCGTTTTAAGGCGCCATTTTTTTAATTATTTCACCTGCTGACCCAGTCGTGATAAAGCTCACTTTATTGCATGATAAGGAGGCTTCTGAGGTCAACAAAATACCAACTGTTATCTTTGTATTCGCATGTGTGTCTCTGTGTTGGAAATGTAGAGCAAATGTCAGTAAAGTAGTTCAGACCTTACGTGACAGTAACCTATTACATGGCTTGAAAGTGCTCCTGGGTCGATTTCAGTTTTACTTATACGCAGAGAGAAAAGATGATATATAAGTAATTTTTTATAATATTGTTTCATTTTGCCTTTAATATCAGTATAGTTAGTACATATCAATATTTTTTTTATATTTAACAAGTAAATTATCTTGTCATTACCCTACCTCTTAATTTGTGCTAAGGTTAGTACAGTTTATGACAGTGTGTGTGTTTGTGTGTGTGTGGTGGTGTGTACAAAGGGTGCCATGCCTTTACTCTTCTAGTAGAAAAACAATAATTTACGCTTAGTGTTGTGAGCGGATAATATATAGCCAACCAGCGTGTCATTGTGTTCGAGAATACTAAGATATATCACCAGCCTGTATTTTATCATTTGAGTAAAAGAAATGATACACACTTATATAACCTGTAACACGTAGCCTATAGCGTATTATATAGCCCGAAAGTTTAGTTGTATATATATATATATATATATATATATATATATATATATATATATATATATATATATATGTATGTATGTATGTATGTATATATATATGTATATATGTATGTATATGTATTTATATATATTATATATTATATAATATATGTATAAATATATATATATATATATATATATATATATATATATATATATATATATATATATATATAATGTTTATGTATATATATATATATATATAATGTATATGTATATATATATTTATATATATACATACATACATATATATAATGTATGTATATATATATATATATATATATATATATATATATATATATATATATATATATATATATACAGTATGTGTGTATATGTATGTATGTATGTATGTATATATGCACGTATGTGGGGTAGGGGCACCCGTGCATTATACATATACGTCTACATTTCGTTGGCCTTTAAACAGTGAATATCACTGTGAACCGATGTATCAAGAAATAAGTTGTTTTTATTATATTTCCTTTCAATGTCGTCTGAAGTAAGTCCTGTAACTTGTCTTCTTAGAATTATTAAAACTTTATTGCAGCCTTGATTGGTTCTGATTGACAAGAGAATTATTTTTTCTAAGTAATTATGCAAGTGATGGAAAGGAAGAATAATTTATTTTACTTTTATTAGTAAGTATTCTAGATCAACACTTCATGAGAATAATTTTTTTTTTTGAGTTGTATAAAAAATATTATGCCTGAGCATTGTAAATATTTTGTATGCCTAGATTTTGGTCTTTTTTTAATTGTAATGAACTTATTCTTTATTTATTCATGGTTTCAAATGATAATTTATTAAACGTTAAATTATTGATATTTCATAGGAATATACTACTAACTTTATACCCGAGATTGATATTTTGTTCGTAGCCAGAGTTTATAAATTTGTAAAACAATAAAATTTTGTTTTTATAAAGTTCATAAGTTTATAAAACAATAAAATTGTTTTTTATAAAGTTCATAAGTTTGTATAATAATAAGACTGTGTTTTTATACATATAAATTAAAGTAAATTGCATCACTTATATATTACTATATAGATATTTTTCTTTCCGTCCATTTTTTTTTAACGAATAAAAAGGCAATATTTTTTCGAGCTCTTATAATTCTAATAGAAAACTAAAAAAAAGAAAAAAAAAAAAAGAAAAGTTCTGTTGTTGGCGTCCTATTATGAAGCAACTCTGGCAAACCGAGCGTAAAAGATTTACTTTCTCCACCAGGCGTAAGTTCACATGCCAAGACAGCACGTTTATGTGAGGCTGACGTAATTAGGGAGGAATTACTTCAATATTTCCAGCACTGCTTGTGATTTAGAAAATGACTCTGGAAGCTTCAAGGGGTTTAAGAACATCGGTGTGCTGCGACTTATGCGGCGAATATATTCTTCGAAAGACCTGACATTTACCTGGATTTTAGTTTATGGCGAATTAAATTCAACCTTCTCATAAGTGAAGAGTTCTGTTGAGTGAAAGATTCGTCCTGTAAATTGAATTTGCGTTGCAAATTCTTGCTGTATTAAGAGCTTATGTATGCAATCTTGCGAACAAAATTGTATTAATAAATCATTTTGAATATTTAGAAATTTTGCCCTACGTCAAAGAGGATAGACTCCCTGGGAAGGGAGTTTCATAAATGCATTGTATGCATTATATAAGGGTTTTTGCAACATCCCTTCAACTGTAGAAGCACCCACTTTTTAACTTTCTTTCGCTTCTTTTATTCCATCGTACTGTTTAATCTCTTTCATATTTCACTTCTTAGTCTATCTGTTGGGGTTTCTTCTTGTTGTGTGAAGGATAAATAGGCGTAGGAGGAGATGATAATGATAGATATTAAAAAAAAGTAACCTGGTTTCCTCACTAAACGTCCTGGAACCGACATCGTCAACAAAGTCAACCAAATAGAAGTTCGTGATGCCAACGTACATTTGATATATATTCAAAATATACACTAAATTAAAAATGGAGTCATTACTTAAAAGTGTCACTATTTCTGAATTGTATATTTAATAGACACTTTTGAGTAATGACTCCATTTTTAATTCATGGTTGTGTGACCGACAGTGTTCGCACTCAAGCAATCATTCCCATAATAATATATTAATATATTTGTTTCATTTGGTGTTGAGGGTAATATTTTCAGTGACTTTTATAGACGTTTATCTTGAGTGGGTAACAATGTGTTAGTGTTTGTATATCCACTATAATAATATGTGTCTCTATTTTCCGTTTTTGTTAGGTACCATGTCCTTCCACTGTCTTGGGTTAGAGTTCTTTTGCATGAGGGTACACTCGGGCACGATATTGTATCCTATTTCTCTTCCTCTTGTTTTGTTAAAGTTTTATAGGTTATATATGAGATATTCATTTAAATGTTGTTACTATTCTTAAAATATTTTATTTTCCCTTGTTTCCTTTCCTCACTGGGCTATTTTTCCCTGTCGGAGCCCCTGGGCTTATAGCATCCTGCTTTTCCAACTAGGGTTGTAGCTTAGCTAGTAATCATAATAATAATAATAATAATAATAATAATAATAATATTAATTTGGTTTGCGTTTTTTAATGTTTTTAGTTTTAAGGATTATAGCTTTTAGGGATTAAGTATAGATAATTGGATTTGAATGCAATTGATTTTAGTATTGATTGTTTTAGCTGTAAGGAAATATAGTTTTAAGGTTATGTTTTGTTTTTGTGAACCTTCCGTTCAATAGTCCAGTTGATGATAACGTAATGGGAAAGTTTGTATTGTTGAGAATTTTGTCTGATAGTGATTCAAGTGTGTGTAGGTTGTTGTAACATCCCGCCACAGTTGCACCTTGGCACTGAATAGCCTCCCCAGCCCCAGTGCTGTACCAAAATATGCAAATTCCATGAATCAAATCGTACGGGGTAGTTCAAAATCTATAATTAGTAAAGATGATGTCCATTCCTAAAACGTCGAATACATTTCTGATATTCTCCTTTTGATACATTTTGACTTTTCTTTTAGATTGGAAGGCTGATTATGGGTTCTAGAAAAATAGAATATAGTTTTTACTTTATATAAAGTAGGTCCAATGCATTTTGATATTTCTCTGATGAAATTTTGTAAATACATGCTCAATTTCATAGAAAATGGTACTAATTTCATTTTCTTAGAAACTGGCGCTAATTTTGTTTTCTTAGAAACTGGTACTAATTTTATTTTCTTACAAACTGGTACTATCTTTATTTTCTTAGAAAATGGTACTAATTTCATTTGCTTAGAAACTGGTACTAATTTT
>NC_090761.1:52683019-52698019 GCF_036898095.1 Palaemon carinicauda | reverse complement strand
ACCTCGATTGACTGTATCATCCATATGTTATATGTCGATTTATCTGTACATTTCTTTTACGTCTTTGATGATAAATGTAATTACACCTCGACTGACTGTATCATCCATGTATCATATGTCGATTTATTTGTACATTTCTTTTACGTCTTCAATAATAAATGTAATTACACCTCCACTGACTGTATCATCCATGTGTCATATGTCGATTTATTTGTACATTTCTTTTACGTCTTTAATAATAAATGTAATTACACCTCCACTGACTGTATCATCCATGTGTCATATGTTGAGTTATTTGTACATTTCTTTTACGTCTTTAATAATAAATATAATTACACCTCGATTGGCTGTATCATCCATATGTTATATGTCGATTTATTTATACATTTCTTTCACGACTTTAATAATAAATGTAATTACACCTCGATTGACTGTATCATCCATATTATGTCGATTTATTTGGATATATCTTTTACGTCTTTAATAATAAATGTAATTACACCTCGACTGACTATCATCCATGTGTCATATGTCGATTTATTTGTACATTTCTCTGACGACTTTAATAAATGTAATTTCACCTCGATTAACTGTATCATCCATGTGTCATATGTTGATTTATTTGTACATTTCTCTGACGACTTTAATAAATGTAATTTCACCTCGATTAACTGTATCATCCATGTGTCATATGTCGATTTATTTGTACATTTCTCTGACGACTTTAATAAATGTAATTTCACCTCGATTAACTGTATCATCCATGTGTCATATGTTGATTTATTTGGACATTTCTTTTACGACTTTAATAATAAATGTATAATTACACTCTGACTGACTGTTCTCCTTTTTTTGCATGTCTTTGCAGTAGCGGTGGGGGGATGATGTAAGGTGCAAGGACGATATGCATCGTTATGTGGGTGTCCTTTTTGCCTTACTAGCTGCTCTACATATTCTTCAAGTCGACGCTGCCGGAAATATAGGTAAGTTGCTTACGTGAAGTACTTGGATACTTATGATTGGGTTGGATCTTGATTTATTAAGATTGTTTTTTTTTTTTATTAATTTTTTTTCTGGTAAAGATTTGTTTTATTGGCAGCAGATATTTTTTTTTTGGGGGGGGGAGGAAGGAAAGATTAAATAGAACAGTATAGTAGTTTTCGACGTTGACTGTGGATGAGTGACATTGCAGCCAAATTTGTTCTTTTCGTAAGACTATAGAACTTACAAAGTTTCAGGCGTTTGTATGTGTGTGTGTGTTTGCGCGCGCGCATTCGTGCGTGCATGCCAAGGTCACAGAAACATGGAATGTTCGGTTTCAAACACGCAATAAGAACATTTGAAGAATTAATAGAATTCTAAATGGTTTCGTCTGTTTCACAGCATTGTCTAGTGTGTCATGAAAATAGACAAAATGGCCATGATTCGCACACTGTTAGATGTTTTTCTAAGTTACTTTTGCATAGATATATAATTTGCACAGTATATATACCCGTAAATATCTATTTTTATATGAATTTACAATCATCAGCATTTATGATGTGCATTTTTTATATCTTTATTTTCATGAATATTGCTGTTATCTCTCGAAATTTCTATTACAGTATATATATATATATATATATATATATATATATATATATATATATATATATATATACATATATATATATATATATATATATATATATATATACACATATATATATACATATATATACATATATATATATATATATATATATATATATATATATATATATATATATACATATATATATATATATATATATATATATATATATATATATATATATATATATATATATATATATATATATATATATATATATATATATATATATATGTGTGTGTGGGGGGGGGGGTCATATGTGCTCCTTACTGCAAGTGTTACAGCGTTTGGTCAGTGGACAGTGACTTAATAATATTAATATTGATTCACACATTCGGCGGAAGAAATACATATACTTATCAGCCGGCATTACTAAACCAGAAACATTTGGAAGATATGGTCATAAAAATTTTATAGAAGGATATTCTTATCAATAGCGTTTACTTTTAATCTATCGTAACGACTCGATTTATTCATCATACTGCGAAGCCTTATTTACAAGTGAATACCTGAATGTTAATTAGTCACTCATTTTATATCTTCAGGGGGTTAATGAGTAGATATTTTTAAAGAAATCCTTTTCAGAATACTTATTCCTCATGCGATTTATGTGTTAGATGTGTTTATGGCCCGACGTTGCGTGATTTGAGAGATTTGGCTGGAACCTTTCAAGTCTGCCTGAGGCAAAAACCTTTCAAGTCTGCCTGAGGCAAAAACCTTTCAAGTCTGCCTGAGGCAAAAACCTTTCAAGTCAGCCTTAGATAAAAACCTTTTAAGTCAGCCTTAGATAAAAACTTTTTAAGTCAGCCTGAGATAAAAATCTTTCAAGTCAGCCTTAGATAAAAACCTTTCAAGTCAGCCTGAGATAAAAATCTTTCAAGTCAGCATTAGATAAAAACCTTTTAAGTCAGCATGAGGCAAAAAGCTTTCAAGTCAGCCTGACATAAAAACCTTTCAAGTCAACCTTAGATAAAAACCCTTTAAGTCAGCCTGCGGCAAAAACCTTTCAAGCCAGCCTGAGATAAAAACCTTTCAAGTCAGCCTGAGATAAAAACCTTTCTAGTTAGCCTGATATAAAATCCTTTTTAACATCAGCCTGAGGCGAAAACCTTTCAAGTCAGCCTGAGATAAAGACCTTTCAAGTCAGCCTGAGGCCAAAACCTTTCAAGTCAGACTGAGGCAAAAACCTTTCAAGTCAGCCTGAGGTAAAAACCTTTCAAGTCAACCTTATGCAAAAACCTTTCAAGTCAGTCTTAGGCAAAAACATTTCAATTCAGGCTTAGGCAAAAACCTTTCAAGTTAGCCTAAGGTAAAAACTTGTCAAGTCGTTCTAAGTCAAAAACCTTTCAAGCCAGCCTGAGACTAAAACCTTTCAACTTAGCCTAAGGTAAAAACCTTTCAAGTCATTCTAAGGCAAAAACCTTTCAAGTCAGCCTGAGGCTAAAACCTTTCAAGTCAGCCGGAGACAAAAAACTTTCAAGTCAGCCTGAGATAAAAATCTTTCAAGTCAGCCTGAGGCAAAAACCTTTCAAGTCAGCCTGAGGTAAAAACCTTTCAAGTCAGCCTTATGCAAAAACCTTCCAAGTCAGCCTGAGTCAAAAACCTTTCAAGTCAGCTGGAGACAAAATAAGTTAACATGTAAAAATTAAATACTTCTCATTATTTGCTAAGCTAATGTCACAGTGATCCAAGTCAAACAAAGCCTTTCAAGTCATTTTAACCCTTTTAAGAAGAAACGGTACTAGGTAAAGATACAACAAGGCCTAACAAAGAGGTTTAAAGTCCGTTCATGAATGGTAGAGGCAATGGACCGTGATATTGCCCTAGCAAGCAGAACATTGCCCTAGAGACTGACCATATATTATATAATCAGCGCCCAAGCCCCCTCTCCATCCAAGCGAGGACCAGGGAGGGCCAGGCTATGGCTGCTAATGACTCAGCAGATAGACCTATAGCCTGCCCCAAACCCCCCAACCTTAGCTCACAAGGATGGTAAGGTTGTAGACACTAAAGGAATTAATGAGTCTGAGCGGGACTCGAACCCCCATCTGGCAAACACCAGGCAGAGACGTTACCAATCAGGCCACAACAAATATAAATATATAAATATATTGTCCGATTCAGAAAGTGTGGAAAAGTATAGAACTGCAAATATCTCCAGTTTTACTCAGTTTACTATTAAGTAATCTTCTTCCAATTCTATTTCCTTTTATATTCTTTTCCTAGAGACAGAAGAATCAATTAATGACATTATCGTTTGTTGCTCTTCGATTGGAATAAAATGGTCTCTTCCTTTTTCAGCTTTTAAATCGAACATAATTCCATTTGAAAATACCGTTTAAATCATTTGTTCCCCAAATTATGATTGTAGATCTAATATATATATATATATATATATATATATATATATATATATATATATATATATATATATATATATATATATATATATATGGATAATGTTGAACATGCTGACATAAGTCGTCTTAAAGTTTGTAAGTGAAATATCTCTTTTAATGTTGCTAATATTTTTAGAATATTTTATTTTGATTGTTCATTACTTCATATATCGTTTATTAATTTCCTTACTTCCTTTCCTTCCTCACTGGGCTATTTTTCCTGGTTGGAGCTGTTGTGCTTGTAGCATCTTGCTTTTCCAACTAGGGTTGTACTTAGTAATATATATATATATATATATATATATATATATATATATATATATATATATATATATGTATATATATACACATGTATATATATGTATATGTTTATATATATACCGTATGTATTTATTTATTTATTTATTCATTTATCTTTTCCCTCTTAATTATGTCTGGCGTCTGTAACCTGTGTGTATGTTCCATACGGTGAACAGCATTGGAAGTTAGCTCTCTCTCTCTCTCTCTCTCTCTCTCTCTCTCTCTCTCTCTCTCTCTCTCTCTCTCTCTCTCTCTCCTGTGGCTGTTTGATCTAGAATCTCCGACTATATGACTTTAAGGAAATTGTTTACGGCCATGAAGTTCCTCTCTATACCCCAATACTCTCTCTCTCTCTCTCTCTCTCTCTCTCTCTCTCTCTCTCTCTCTCTCTCCCATGCCCTCATCTTCGTTGATTCGAACCTCTCAATCCTCCCCCGTCATCCATACCCTCCCTTCTAGTCTCCCCCCCCATACCTCTCCCCCCACTTGTGATGATGATGGTCCAAGAGGGAATCGATTGAAACCCCGTGGAAGAACAACTTACTGCAACCCTACATCCTTTTCCTAACCTCTTGGCAACCCTCACCTATCTTTTTATAACTCCCAGGCTCCACCCCCCCCCCTGGTATTTCCTCATTTTTTGGATGTTACTCCTAGGGGGCCCCCCCCCAGTATTTCCAATCTTCCCTCTTTGGATGTTACTCCTTTGATCGTTTTATTTCCCCTCCATATAGCAACTCGTTTTCTTGTCTACCTCAAGATTCCGTGGCTTACAGTGTTCCAACAACCCTCCCCTTTCCCCCCCCTTCCTGCCTCCCCCCCGCTTCCCCCTTCTCTGTCTCTCTATATGCCCCCCCCCCTCCTCTCTAATCGCCGGCGCTCCCCATCTTCCTTTGTCCCGGTTTACATAAGCGTCTCATTAAAAGCGTATGCGTTTGCTTGGCCCATTTCTAAGCGACTCATTTTGCTCTTGACCTCCTTCAACTGCTTTTGGGGATGGGACTTTTTAGGCATTAAGGATTCATCTTTAAAACTTAGTTCTATAAAGGAAGTCTAAGACTATTTTCTTTGAAAATTTGACTTTTTTTGATTCATCATTAAAATTAAGTCTTTTTGTGGAAGTCTATATTTATTTTCTTTGAAAATTAAGCTTTTTCTGGATTTATCTTTAAAACTAAGTCTTTGTGGAAATCTAGATTTATTTTAATTAAAAATTAAGCTTTTTCTGGATTCGTCTTTAAATCTAAGTCTTTTTGTGGAAGTCAAGATTTATTTACGTTGAAAATTAATCTTTTTCTGGAATCAAATTAAGTGTTTTTGTGGAATTCTACATTAATTTTAATTGAACATTAAGCCTTTTTCTTTGTTGGGCCGGGGTTCAATGTAAAACCAAGTCTTCTATAGAAATCTAGATTTATATCTTTGAAAATTTAAGTTATTTTCTGGTGGTGATTCCATTTAAAATTAAATCTTATGGAAGCCTATATTTGTTTTCATTGAACATTTAAGCTTTCCCTGGATTTATCATTAATACCAAGTGTTTTATGGAAGCCTAGATTTCTTTTCATTGAATATTAAGCATTTTTTATTTTGGTGGTGGTTCCATTCAAAAGTGTTTTATATGGAAACAGATTTATTTTCACTGAACATTAGACCTTTTCCGGGGGGTGATACCAGTAAAACACAACATTATCTGCCATATTCATACTTCTTATCTGCTAAATCATGAATGAAATCCTGCATAGGATTCTTCCGCAAATGTTTTTATGTTGACCAGGCTGCCATGAGTCTTTTTATAGTTTATATATGACATAACTGTTTTTGACGTTGTTAACAGTTTACATAGGACATATCTGTTTTGACACTGTTACTGGTTTTAGAATGATATATTGTTAATTTATTCTCATCATTTATTTATTTCCTTATTTCCTTTCCTCACTGGGTTATTTTCCCTGTTGGAGCCCTTGGGCTTATAGCATCTTGCTTTTCCAACTAGGGTTGTAGCTTGGCTAGTAATAATAATAATGATAATTTGGCGCTTCATAAGTAGTGTCAAACCTCCTTAGATACACTTCACCGTTTATCGCTATCCAGCATGGAAGCTCACACTACCCAAATATTATTACCTTTCTTTTATCGATGACCTACTCTCTCTTTCTTTTTACTCAATCTTTCCAATCATATGTAGGTCTGCCGCTCATGCTCCCTACTAAGACCTATGAATTATTCATTCTTTTCATCAATCATCTGGAAATGCTATGATCAATCTTTATACTTATGCTGGGCGTCTTACCATTCTCTCTCTCTCTCTCTCTCTCTCTCTCTCTCTCTCTCTCTCTCTCTCTCTCTCTCTATATATATATATATATATATATATATATATATATATATATATATATATATATATATATATATGTGTGTGTGTGTGTGTATATATATATCACATTTATTAACCTTTTTATGTGGTATATGCTACACAAACTGTTTATTTTAAAAGGTTGAGTCTTTTGTCTTTCATTCTCATTCATCATCTATTATAAATTTCATAAAGAACATTTTACTTAATATCCCCTTTATAAATATAACTTGATCATTAGCACTTAATTATTCTATTATCTTTCTGGATTTACCTATTTCGTAGATCACCTCTTTTCTCGTCCTATTATCATCCATTATGTTTATTCTTAAATACTATTTCGAAGCGAAAGCTTCAACTGTTCCACCACTTATTTTGACATTATTCCATCCTTCTGTTTTCTATTCGCTCTCAGAAGCTAATGAATGGCCACGTTTCCTCTCATCTGTGTCTTGCATACATTCTCGAAGTCTTTCAAGTTTCTTCATTTTTCTTTTCATCATTCCCAAACATCAACTTTTCCACACTCCATTCACATTTCATTTTTGTAGTCCTAAAGTTTGCATCTGCATCTACCAGTCTCGCATCCCTTTATCCAAACCAGTCACCTTTGTATTTACTTATTTTAAGGATTATGGTGACCCATTGAAAACGTCCCTACCTGGCGATCGCTGGACTGGGGTTTGAGAAGCACTAAAACTCGATAGTTTCTTGTAGTGTCTGCAACCTCACCATCATTGTGAGCTAATGATGTACCGTTTGGGGGAACCTATAGGTCTACTTTAAGTCATCAGAAGTCATTGCCTGGCCCTCCCTGGTCCTACCTTCGGGGAAGAGGGCCTTGGTTGCTGATCATATGTACATTGTCAGGGTCTAGTCTAGAGCGTTGTCACCGTATCTAGCATCTGTCATTCACGAATATCCTTTAAACCCATTCAGTTATGTTCCATCATAAAAGATTTCAGTTAATCTTAAGAATTTGTGGCCTGTGTTTCGATCTCAACACTCTTCAAGTTATTTCTATTGATTCAAACTCGAGGTCTATTAAGGTTCATGTTTGTTACATCCAGGCTTTTTCATTTAAAAGATCCCACTTAACTGTTTTGTATGTATACACACACACACATATATATATATACATATATATGTGTGTATATATACATATATATATGTGTATATATGTATATTATCTATATATGTATATATATTTATATAACATTATATACAGTTTATACATTATACACATTATTATGTATAATGTACTCAAGTTTTAAAAAAAAATATCATTTACAGTTTTCATTAAAAGGTAGGATCCCTCGTGGCTGTAATTATCTTTATAGCAACATTTTAATTTCCTGTACATTTTCCTGTTCTCGGGGCTATATGTTTTCAGGAAAAAAGTAGTTGTTATTATTCTGCAATTCCATATATTTCAAAGGTTTGCCGAAAGCTGTTCCAGAATGTATGATTGCACGGCAGTAATATCTATAAAAAAAATGTGATTACTTTGCAAGGATGACCTGAAGATTGTCTTAGGTTTTTGAACAGCTCTTGGGGGGAAAAATAAATCAATTGTTGGAACACCTCAGTAATAACCTGAAACGTTTCATTGAAAACTCTTGCCCTCTAGATAATGAAAGTACAAGAAAACACAATGTGTTGTTGTATGATGATTGATGCCACAAATGCTTCATGCTTTAATGAAATATGTAAATATATAGTGTATATGCGTATATCATTATATATATATACATATATATATATATATATATATATATATATATATATATATATATATATATATATGTATATATATATAATGTGTGTGTATATATAAATATAAATATATATATTATGTATATATATATATATATATATATATATATATATATATATATATATATATATATATTTATATATATGTATATATACAGTATATATATGTAATATATATATATATATATATATATATATATATATATATATATATATATATATATATTTATATATATATATATATATATATAGAGAGAGAGAGAGAGAGAGAGAGAGAGAGAGAGAGAGAGAGAGAGAGAGAGAGAGAGAGAGAGAGAGAGAGAGATGATGATGATGATGCATGTTTTCTCATATACTGTACAGAATCGTTTTGTTAGCAATCAATTTTCATAATATGCTGATGCCGTGAACGATTTTGTTTATGACGGTAAAATATTTTGAAAGCACATTGATTCGGTATCGAATGATTCACGCAAAATACTCTTCTTAAAGGTTAGTAGTTGATACCGAAGCCTAAGCATTAAAAGTATCGGAACGGAGAAATATTACTGGATGGAAGTTTCTTGGAGATGACTGTCTGTACAAGAGAGATTTTTGTTGACTAGTATTGCTCGTACAATCTGCAAGAAGATGGACTACTATAGTTTGATTGTTATGCTGTTGTTATTATTATTATTATTATTATTATTATTATTATTATTAAATATTTTTTTTTATATATATAAAATAGTTATGCTATTATGGTATTCTTCCATTCTTCTTATCTGAAGAGCTCGTATTTTTGTTTGTTGAAAAATTTTGTAGGATTTCCATATTTATCGTGGTTACTCCAATCACTTTCTCATAGTCAATTTGAATGTAAGACTGATTTAATGAACTTAGCAATCAGGACAGTGAAGGTGAGGACATTTCGCGTATAAACTACGTTCTTTATTGTGTATGTATGTATGTATGTATGATAAATTTTGCCTATTGTAGACGTGGCCAATTGATATGTCACTGTACATACAAGTTTGCTGGACCAAGCTTCGACTCCCGGCCGGTCAGAAGATGTTGTCTTTGTGTGATTTCTCTTGGGGCTCTGATCCCGAGGTCTTTAAGAGAATCCAGACATTAATGTATAAAAATATATGGCTTATTTGAATATATATATATATATATATATATATATATATATATATATATATATATATATATATTGTGTTTATGCATGTATGTGAACGTCTGGTATGCAGGATGTTCACGAAGTCTCCGTACAATTTAAAAATATATTGCAAAAGTAAATGAACAGACAAATGTATGGGAATTATGAAATTGAAACTTTCCACCTCATTTAATGTACTACACCTCTTCATGGGTATCATGAGTTGCACGGAACACAAGACGTTACTCGAATTCTTGTCACGTTCGCTGTAGCATAGCCTCATTAATGGTGGCATTTGCATTAGTGATCTTTTGCTTGAGATCAGTAATGTCCTTTGTATTTGTTCGATGTACGGTATCTTAACTTGGCACCATAGAAAGAATTCTTCTTCTTCTTCTTCTTCTTCTTCTTATTATTATTATTATTATTATTATTATTATTATTATTATCATTATTGTTATTATTATTACTTGCTAAGCTACAACCCTAGTTGGAAAAGCAGGATACTATAAACCCAAGGGCTACAACAGGGAAAATAGCCCAGTGAGGAAATGAAACAAGGAAAAATAGAATATTTTAAGAACAATAACAACATTAAAATAAATATTTCCTAGATAAACTATAAAAAACTTTAACAAAACAAGAGGAAGAGAAATATGATAAAATAGTGTGCCCGAGTGTACCCTCAAGCAAGAGGGTATCTATTGAATAGTGTAGCCATGGAACTGGGCCATCCCTTCCATTCCACTGGTCTGGAAATGTGCGATTTAGGAACCCAAGAGTCCCCAATGTGGTGGTGTGCACCATCGTGCTGGAAAAATTGTTTGTTGAAGGTCAGCTAGTCTTGGCGCCACGTATGCAGTCAGAAGGTCAAGGTAAACATTGAACAATTGATGTCTCGTTGAAAAATTCACCAAATATTCGATTGCAAAATTATCTCGCCGCATATTCAACTTTTGTCTATCTCGGTGAAGTTTTCTTAGTCACATGGGGATGTTCTGTTCAGATTCTCTATTTATTTGTGTTCTCTTTCTTCATCAGTAAATCAAATTCGATGGACGTACGTTTCAATCCTCAGAAATTCGTTCCAGAAGTTTAACTATAAACCCATTTCTTTTGTTCCTTATTGCTATCCAACCTTTTCTATTTTTTTTTTCTAATTCATAGTTTAACTTTTAGTTTCTCCCTTAGTTGCACGAGTTTGCTGTTTGATCTCACATACACGAACGTTAGGCTATAATTCCCATTTATAGAAATCTAGTCTATCAGGGACTAGTTCCAGAGATGACGAAACAAAGAAAATGGTTATTGGTCTGTGGTGACTAAAAACTTTTAGTTTCCAGCTTTCAGTTTTTTCCTGAGTAGGTTATTAATCCAATTTACCCATCTTCAATCTGGCTGCGACCCACATCAGTCTATTTAACGTCGGAATCATAATTCACAGCTCCTGCCTTGGATGTACATTTTAACTCGCTCTGTTTATATTTTCTTTTCGTGAATTTTTACATTGAAAAATCCTGCGTAAAGAAAAAATGTAGTTTGCTCGATTGAAGTTTAAAATAATTTTTGTTTTTTCTTGGAATAGTAAATTCCTTGTAAATTTTGCTTTATTCCATTTTTTTTCCCTTTTCTGAGTAATTAGTTATAGTAATAATGATAATTGAATAGTCAATTCTTTGTAGTGTTGGAGAGAGACAACTTTCATGCTTGATCTTGCTTTTCTAGAATATATAGAAGAGACTCTTTAGCTATGGTAAGCAGCTCTTCTAGGAGAAGGACACTCCAAAATCAAACCATTATTCTCTAATCTTGGGTAGTGCCATAGCCTCTGTACCATGGTCTTCCACTGTCTTGGGTTAGAGTTCTCTTGCTTGAGGGTACACTCGGGCACACTATTCTATCTTATTTTTCTTCCTCTTGTTTTATTAAGTTTTTATAGTTTATAAAGTGATTATTTTAATATTGTTGCTCTTCTTAAAATATTTTATTTTTCCTTGTTCCCTTTCCTCACTGAGCTATTTTCCCTGTTGGAGCCCCTGGACTTATAGCATCCTGCTTTTCCAACTAGGGCTGTAGCTTAGAAAGTAATAATAATAATAATAATAATAATAATAATAATAATAATAATAATAATAAAAATTACTTTGCTAAGGAAGGTAAATTTATGGTTATTATGTGATAATATTAGCCTTCGTAGTCTCATATTATTGTTGATTCTAAGCTCTTCGGTTACATTTCTCCTGGGATTCTTGAATTACAAGACTCCCAAATCTTGTTGACCTAGTAAATATAAGGGATAATGAGGTAGGGATTGGGCGAGAGCTTGCAAAAAAATAGCTGAAGAAAATGAAAGACGAGAAGTTTAGACCTAAGATACTGCGACCTTATGTTGGAAAAATTGTAATTGGAAGTTACACTAACTACTGTAGTTGACATATGTGTGAAAGATTCAATATATTTTAGTCGAGAGAATATTTTTATTTTTATGTATTTTAATAGACACAACATTCTCTTCAACATCTTGATTTTCAAACACGTTGAGTATAAGTTTCTCTGAAAGATGTGAATCCAAATGGTATATGAAATAAATTCTTCTTTCCTTGTGGGGTTTCAATCTACTTACGGCGTAAAGAATAAGTCATTATTTCGTCCTTCGCGCTTAAAATCAATGTGATCAACATATAACGTATTTGCATAGAGTTCTTAGTCTGTCTTTGAGTAGTGTGTTAGTGCGTGTAATGATACAGTATCTGAATGAGAGAGAGAGAGAGAGAGAGAGAGAGAGAGAGAGAGAGAGAGAGAGAGAGAGAGAGAGAGAGAGAGAGAGAGAGAGAGAGAGCAGTAGTTCTGCGGATAAGTAAAGAGATTTATTTCTTCATCAACCCGCATGACATTATAAAACCCGTGATTTTGAAATGTGTGAGGTGGCGCAAATTTTCAGGGGTATTGAAGTATTTATTTATGTTTGGCCTTTGGCCTAACTTGTTTGTCAGATTCCAGATTCTTGTTTGTCAGATTCCAGATTCTTGTTTGTCAGATTCCAGATTCTCGTTTGTCAGATTCCAGATTCTAAATCATTGGAATGCACATGTTCAAAGGT
Source organism: Palaemon carinicauda (assembly GCF_036898095.1). NCBI lineage: Eukaryota > Metazoa > Arthropoda > Malacostraca > Decapoda > Palaemonidae > Palaemon > Palaemon carinicauda. The sequence goes on along the minus strand of NC_090761.1, from coordinate 52,685,311 downwards.
TCAGAAGTAAAGGTAATTAGGTCTTCAGGAAAGGGGGTTAATACAGAATCTGTTGGAAGGAAAGACATTGAGAAACTTCTCGTAATTATGTAGAATTATGTATTTATTAATGCTGACAAGGATGATTAACGAACAAAATTGTTAAGAAATGAGGGGATGATAAAGTTAATTATGGAAAACTTGGTGATCAAGTAAATGCTCAGGAAAAATTAACAACAGAAATTGTTTGGTAACACTGAAGATTTTGATGATGTCATTGTTTTGAAATATTTTATGTATAGATAAAAGTAAAGATATACACAAACTAGCTGGTGATATTCTAAAGAAATGAGAACGGGTTTGGTATAGAAATGCTAATTGATATAGTCCTTAAAGACTTTCAAATATAGTAATATGAGCATGTAGGTTATAAAAATTATCTAGAAGTAAACCATTGGTTGAAATAATCTATTCATAAGAGCATTGATTGACCAGGAAGTTTTGCACTTGAATCATTCTTTCCTAAGTGAAGTCAGAAGAAATAATTGACATTATTTTAGTATGACATACATAGGTAATACAAGAATCTGTTGATATAAATGTCCCCATCTCAAAATATGTCAGGAGAAGGGACACTTATTTTCGGCGCTGGAAGTGTAAATCATTTGTTAGCAAGGAAGCACGTGGGAGCTCAAAGAACGAAGGAGACAGTTTCTCAGTGTCTTGCATTGCCTTCGAAGTGTCATGCGAATGCATTCATGGTGGAAATGTCATTGCTGAGAAAGTGTTGCGTAAATGGCAGTCTTGTTTTAAGCAATTGGGAATCGTTGCAATGAAGTGGGAAATTGTGCCAGTGTTGGTACATTGGAGTAAATTGTACTTGCTGTTACAAAAACAGATGTCAGAAGAAGGTTTTGGTGCCCTTTCATTGGTGATGTGTAAGGGAAGGTGGAGATATGAAAATAGCATGAAAAGAGAAGTAGAGAATAGAATATTGTTTCGAAATTGCTGTATCAAATTGAGAGTAAATTATGTGTAGCGGGAGGAAATATAGAGTGAATTAAGCTGTGGCCTTATAGTTCTATGGTAGGTGGATCAAATTCTCAACATAGTTATGGTTAGCATTAATATATACTATAAATATATATATATGTTTGCGCGCTTGTGCTTGTATATTTATACGGTATTATATATATACATATACATATACATATATATATATATATATATATATATATATATATATATATATATATATGTATGTATGTATATATATATATATATATATATATATATATATATATATATATATATATATATATATATATGAAATGTAGTCTTAATTTTTTCCAGAGAGGGATTGTGTCCATGAACAGGTATTAGTTTCCACTTCAAACGTAAATTTTTAGAGTGAGATTGGTAGCCCAGTTATTAGTGAATTCTATGCCTACGTTGTCTATCAGTCTAACATTCATTAGTGGTTAACCTATCTTATACTGACCAGACTTGCTCCCATTTCACTATCCATCTTTTGGTTTTTCGGCGTCAATGACCTTAGATGTCAGGATGCCAGAAAACCTAAAATCAATCAATCAATCAATCAGTTGGTTTTTCTTTTGTATTTAAGTAAGCTAAGATATATTTGTTATATAGCTGCAGCGTATCACGGACTAAAAGTTGTGATTAAGATTTGCGAAAGATGGAATGAAAGCGGAATAGACCGTGATAAGATTGGCGTCCAATGCGTGCAACCCACAGCCTATCCCATCATCTCCCCCGTTATCATCCTCTGGTGTATCTCGATGAGTAGCTCGACGTTAGCGTCATCTCTGAATAACCTCAATTATGGCTTCTTTTGTTGGGACTTATTAGGTGCTTTTGTGCTGGATGTCAGTCCTCGAGATGATTGGAAGTCACTCCCCGAGGTCCTTCTCTTGGATTCGGGCAAGTCTTCAGTGCTGGAGGTCCTTGTTGGTGTATGGTCGTTCGGAACAGGATTAATCCTGGTACGGAATGGGTTTCTGTATAGGTTCGTGTACACGTCTGAGGTAGAGTCTTCGATGCCTTGCTTATGTGTTATAGATTTTGAGGCACTTGTTTAATAGATATCAGATTGGGTTAATTAGGAAGGGAGTAATTTAATAGTTATAAATGCATTGCATATAGCATGAGGGTAAATTCGGGTAGACTGTTCAATCTTGTTAATGCATGGCATATAGCATGAGGGTAAATTCGGGTAGACTATTTTATCTTGTTTCCTTCCTCTAGATTTTTTAAAGTTTTTATAGTTCATATATGAAATATCTGATTTAA
>NC_090761.1:52665519-52675519 GCF_036898095.1 Palaemon carinicauda | reverse complement strand
GACTTATAAATAGAAGTAATTACACATTGGAACAATATACATCGCAGGGATTAGGTGAGAAGACTCGTCTTGGAATAAATAGAATAACTATTGTAACAACAGATTGTTATGGTTTTATGTAACTAAAATAAATTTCATATGCAATTGTGATAATTCATCACATACAACAACAGATGATGCCATTGTTTATTGGAAGGAACAATTTACGGATTTTCAGAGAAATTTATATATGTATAAATATAGAGGCTTTATGACTATTAAATTGTTCTGAAGCTCGAGGAATAAACTAGGCAAGTTATGCCGTGCATTAGCATGAAATAAAGAATATTAGATGTTGCATGGAAACAGGATAGTCTGGTAAGATGTAGGTTGAGTTTTTGTGAAGATGAAGAATGTAGCTTCCTGCTGAGCGAGATGAGTTATGTATTATGAATAAGACGGATTTTCAAGATTATTGGAAGAATTGGGTTTTCCTTCAGTGGTGTGGTTCAGGATTAAAATACCTCTTGAGTTTTACGTAGTGGAAAACTAAGTATTTTTATTTCTTAATTATGAGGATTTATTCATGTCAAATAGATCGAGGTCCAATAAAACTTCAGTGATAAGTTTACTTTTAGTAAACACACTTGTTTGATGTGGTGATACCTTAACGTGGTGAAAGGGTTTGTGTATCACTATGAAATGCAAAATTTTACAAGTCAGGGCCACCCATACTAAGTTGGTTTGCTGTGAGCGATCAGACTAAAGTCTCCCACCATCACCAATCCGCAGTTAGCCAGCATGCTGATGAAAACTATAAAAACCCCAGACATGAATAAGGATATGTCTGAGGCCTCTGCCCTGCAGTGGACTAGAAACGGCTAGATTTGTTGTTGGTGTTATATGCGGTTGATTTAAATAACTGAAGTGGCTTTGCATGAGAGAGAGAGAGAGAGAGAGAGAGAGAGAGAGAGAGAGAGAGAGAGAGAGAGAGAGAGAGAGAGCGTTCGCAATCAAAGTCAAGAGCTGTGTAATATACCCTCCGGTTGAACAATCTGGTTGAAGCAAGTTGCAAGGTTATGTAACTTGCAACATCATAACTATCTTGCAAAATTTCTCATTAAATCAGGCATTTATGAAATACTTTCCTAAAGAGCATTGCTAACATGAGATTTAAAACTTTCATTACAACAGCAAGGAATTAGTCGATTCGCTCTCTGTTCTTAGTTCATTGAGCAATGAGAGGAGATTTTGAGTCCTTTAGCTTAGGAGTGTAATAATGGGGTACGCCCCATGTGGCCATGGCGTAGGATGATTAGCTCCCCATGACCTCTGTTTCATCGGCACCATGAATTAGATGGATAGTCTTGCTGGCGGGGTACGTTTCTCTCTCTCTCTCTCTCTCTCTCTCTCTCTCTCTCTCTCTCTCTCTCTCTCTCTCTCTCTCTCTCTCTCTCGGATATATATATATATATATATATATATATATATATATATATATATATATATATATTTCCGGTCACGCTTAGCTCTCCTCATCCCTCAGGTAGGAGGAAAGGAAAGGAATAATCATACCTCATACCCTGGTGTGTATATATATATATATATATATATATATATATGTGTGTGTGTGTGTGTGTGTGTGTGTGTGTGTAGCCTTAGTGGTTAAGCTATTTTGTTCGTAAGTTGAGTGAATTTAGGAGTAATTAGGAACAAAGTGTTTTGGTTATGCCTACTTAAGAAGTTTAGGATGTGAAACATGAGCCAACATGTTTTTGTCACTTCCCTTCATTTATCACTTAGCTTCTTTTCCCCGTTTTCAATTATTATTTTCCCTCCTTATTTAGTGTTGGAATTATTAACCCTTGTGAAATAGTCATAATGTATAAAGGTCGTTATGTTATTTTCTTGTGTAACGAAGATACTCTATGGGAGTCTATGGGTTCGCCATCGTCCAAATCGTGGTTATCTTGTTACTTAAATAAAACCCCTCTTATAAGTAAGCAGCAGGAAGGATTCTTGGGTTTGAGATTAATGTCTCTACATCACTGGAATATCAGAACTGTTCATTTCTACCCTATTTCACATTACCACCTTAATAAGTTGTTAGATACACCACTTCGAATGATGTTTTTGTAATTTCACATACTTGCGAGTTTATGGCCCAGAATATTTGCATTGCAAATAAATATTTTATTTGTTTATATTTGTGGGTGTATTCAGAATGTTAATAAGTACACACGAATGGCGATAAGTATTCTAAGGAATAGTTTGAATTTTTATATTTAATTCTTTATTCAAATAAAAAGTCCCACCAAGTTAATCGTAAGACTAGTCAGCACCTAAAGATATTGCACGGATCTTTTTGTTTGTTTATGTAGTTAGTTTGGTAGTTGTTTATTCATTCGTTTGAATCATACGTGCTTGGGAATTTCCATAGATGAAAATTACCTGTAAGGTTGACGTAAGAATTGTTAGTGTCGCATCAACATATGTGTTATTGTTATCGGTCATTATTATTATGAGTCCATTCGAGTTTAGCTCGCTGTGTGGCTTTAACCTTTACTGATGAGTAATTTAGCCTATGAATAGATATTGCTAATTCCCATAGTCTCTTAGTTATCAGATCCATAACATTAACTGCTCTATTGCGTTTTGTTCAGTACAAAGAGATCATGTTCAACACTTGAGGTATGTGGTAGCCTAAATGATGCTGGGGATAGAGGTCACTGTCTCACACCTGTATGACCTAGTAAAAGTTAACCGTATATAATCATTCTCTTTTTATATCTATTCTGTCTTTGACATACAATATATGACAGACCCAGCGTTTGATTATTTGTTTTCAATTGAAAAGAACCATTTAAAGGGCATCCTAACATCTTTTCGATGGAAAAGAACCATTTAAAGGGCATCCTAACATCTTTACAATGGGAAAGAACCATTTAAAGGGCATCCTAATATCTTTATAATGAGAAAGAACCATTTAAAGGGCATCCTAATATATTTTTAATTGGAAAGAACCATTTAAAGGGCATCCTGATAACTTTTCATTGGGAAAGAGCCATTTAAATGCCATTCTAATATCTTTTCAATGGGAAAGAACCATTTAAATGCCATTCTAATATCTTTTCAATGGGAAAGAACCATTTAAAGGGCATCCTAATATCTTTACAATTAGAAAGAACCATTTAAAGGGCATCCTAATATCTGTTCAATGGGAAAGAACCATTTAAAGGGCATCTTAATATCTGTTCAATGGGAAAGGACCATTTAAATGCCATCTTAATATCTGTTCAATGGGAAGGGACCATTTAAATGCCATCCTAATATCTTTTCAATGGGAAAGAACCATTTAAAGGGCATCTTAATATCTGTTCAATGGGAAAAGACCATTTAAATGCCATCCTAATATCTGTTCAATGGGAAAAAAACCATTTAAAGGGCATCCTAATAACTTTACAATGGGAAAGAACCATTTAAAGGGCATCCTAATATCTTTACAATGGGAAAGAACCATTTAAAGGGCATCCTTATATCTTTACAATGGGAAAGAACCATTTAAAGGGCATCCTAATATCTGTTCAATGGGAAAGGACCATTTAAATGCCATCCTAATATCTTTTCAATGGTAAAGAACCATTTAAAGAGCACCCTAATATCTTTTCAATTGAAAAGAACCATTTGAAGGGCATCCTAATATCTTTTCAATGGGAAAAAAACATTTAAAGAGCACCATAATATCTTTTCAATTGAAAAGACCCATTTAAAGGGCATCCTAATATCTGTTCAATGGGAAAGAACCATTTCAATACCATTCTGATATCTTTTCAATGGAAAAGAACCATTTAAAGGGCACCCTAATATCTTTTCAATTGGAAAGAACCATTTAAAAGGCATCCTAATATCTTTTCAACGGAAAAGAACAATTTAAAGGGCATCCTAATATCTTTTCTAACCCAATCTCAAAAGAAGAAAGATAATCCTCAAATATGAAAGAATTGGTGATTACGAATTTATTGGAAGATAAATTGAATGAGATAATCTACTGTTCGTATTGCAGCTGCGGGTTTCGTTCCCTGGGGTAGAAAGAAGTCTTGTAGTGCTGCTGTTCCTCCCCTCCGTGCGTCTGTGGACAGGTGGGCTGAGTAAGCACTCGAATATTGAAAGTAGTCCACGCCAATCGTTTCTTTATTTTTTATTCAAGTAGTTTTTCCTTCTAATGCGAATAAATTATTAATCGGAATTCATGAATCTATTAAGTGAAAGTGGTTTCATCTAATTGACTTCCATCTGTAACTTTACATTTTCAAATTTATACACACACGTACACACACACACATATATATATAAATATATATATATATATATATATATATATGTATATATATATATATATATATATATATATATATATATATATATATATATATTTATGGGTGTGTGTGTGTGTGTGTGTGTGTGTGTGTGTGTGTGTGTGTGTGTGTTTATTAAGATATATCTTGCCTCCCGGTACTTGAAAGGATACGTATTTATCTTTACTTTTGTGTCCCCACAAACACAAAGTTTTAGCCAGTTTTCAAGAAAATCCCATTGAAGTGAGAAACATTCTAAAAGGTCGAACTGCAATTTTCGAATAGTAATCGACGGTGTAGTACAAAATATATAGCCTTTACCATATTGATTAAATTTAATATAGTTACAACCAACGCTGCATTTGAAGTCGAAGCGGATTTATTATGATATTGCAAATACCTTATTCTTGAACACAAAATGCGTCATTTAGAAGACTAAACTTTAGAATAATTGATTATTATTTATTTGGAAGACCTGGAACTTATGTTGGAGATTCTTTAAAGATGCCGACGTTCGGATTGGACAAAGAGGGTGGCGAGACTGAAGGCTTATTTGCAGGAGGCATCAGCTAGAAGTTCTTATCTTAATTAGGTCTCTCTCTCTCTCTCTCTCTCTCTCTCTCTCTCTCTCTCTCTCTCTCTCTCTCTCTCTCTCTCTCTCTCTCTCTGAAAATTAAGCCTTTATTGAGGAAAGTGAATCAATGAAAATTTCGCCATTCTACCTGATATTCGAATTCATGAATTTTTGTTAGTGTGTTTTGCATATATATATATATATATATATATATATATATATATATATATATACACATATAAATATATATATATGATATATATATATAAATATATATATATATATATATATATATATATATATATATATATATATCATAAGATCATCATCTGAGGAACAGGTTAAAACCAGAGGAGGTTCTCTAACAGTTTCCTTCTTAAATTTCCCTTTTGCTTCTCCCGATTACACCTCCACTTTATACTTCCATTTCTTACCATCATCATTAAAAACAGCAACAACAACTTTTTTCTTTTTCCTCCTGCTCTTCCTTTTCCAATACCGGTGGCCCATCTTTTCAGATCCAGCAGGGCGCCCTGAAAAGGATTGATTTCAGGCTCGGCCTCATGATATTTTTTTTTTTTGGGGGGGGGGGGGGAAGGGGGCGGTGGGGGGGGGGCGTCTTTCATGCACATTCGTTAGCCCTGTTGTTGAATACACGAAACTGCTCTGCTGGGAAATTGTTGATCAGGGATTTTGTGTCGCTGTATTTGGTTAACTTTAGAGGGATTGTGGTCTTTCTATGTGTATTTTTCTCTCTCTCTTGCGCACACGTTTTAGGAGTTTGTTATTGTGAACTAAGTAAAGTTCATATTGACAGTGGTTTTAGCTGTTTTTATAGTTTTTGAAGACGGTTTCAACATGAAGCTGGGGAAGGAGATTCGAAATCAATTTTGGTTCTTCTGTGACTCCTAAGGGTTTATGATGACATGTATTTGGAACGTCATATTTGTTTCATCTGAATAGTTCAACTTAGCTGTATATTAATACGTAAGGGGGTGATTCAAGGGCCCCTGCTTCAAGGCGGAGGATAATGGGTGTATATTTTACGCAAGTACCTTAATATCCGGAACATTCATGGGACACAAGAGGGTGAACATAATTTTTAGCTTCACGTTCCAAGGAAAGGCTATTAATTACTTCCAAAAATTATTACCAACTTTACCCTAACCCTTTCAAATCCTCCAATACTTGGTTCTGCCTCTCTTCTATATTTATGAATTCTAAATAAAAACGTACATAATTCTCTCTGCTTGCATCCTCCCTTTCTTTATTATTTAAATCCAGACAGAACAAGGAGAGCCCTATGTTATATGATCTGTTAAAGGAAAAGTAAACTGTAGTCTATTGTTTTACTTGGTGTCCACTGCTGGAAAATTATTACTTACTGGGGACACATTAGCATCTTATGAATTCCAGTGCTCTTTGAAATAAAGAATAAGCAAGAATAGTAGGAATCATTATTTAGACTAAAAAGCAACAGTAATTAGTATCGCCCTTTAAAAAAAAAAAAAGGAATGTTAATTTAGAGATAGAAAAATAAAAATAAAACTGAAATAAAAGTTATTATTATTGAATAGTTTAACACCATGGCAATGATACGGAGATAGATGGCAATTGTAATTTTTTATTTGTCATATTGAATGGACAGATGAAATAGCATTTTGAAATTAGGATGGAATATTAATAAGAGAGACTAGGAAAATTGAAATGTTATTTTTTTTGTAATCAAAAGTATTTCGAAACGTCTAATTGTTTAGTAATTACCCTATCAAAGATTTTCAATCCCTGGAAGCAAGCCGTGCATCCTGTAAACATGAGGTAACTCAAATGGGTTCGACTTCAACTTCGCATTCCGTGTCGCACCTCACACGCGTCCATCATACCCTAAGTTAGTCGAATGGGAAGATTATATATTCAGGGTCCTAGGTCCATGTTCTAGGAGATTGAGGTGTTTGGCGAATTTCTCAAGGAATGCTTTGATGCTGCTGTGAACAGATTCCCTGTTATCCAGGATGCTCTTAGCTGAAAAGGGCTCTTAATGTTAACTTAAAACCCGTTAACTGTGCTGTAGCTGGTGGTATGGTTTCGACGGTATAGTTTTGAAATAGGGTCGTTTTTATTATTGAAATAATAGTGATATGCTTTAATGAGTTTTTTATTATCAAGATATATATATATATATATATATATATATATATATATATATATATATATATATATATATATATATATATATATATATTTGTATTTTGGATGAAACTGGTTGAAGATACAGTGAGCATATACTTTACGCGGCTGTTAGGAAAAGCATTTTTAAATTCCAGGCATCAACAAAACTCCTTTTTTTTTTTTTTTTAAATACACAAGTACTACAGAAAATCACATTAAGGGAAAAAAATATAGTTATGGAAAAACTCTCTGGTAAGGCCCTGATTCTCAACATGTTTAGCTGAATATTTTGCATTTAATTCGATACATAAGTTTTCTTGAAGAAAATTTCCGTTGTAGAACGTGTCTGTAAAAAGTAATATATTTTTTCCATCCTTTTCTTTACAGTCATCGTCTTATCCTTTGTTCAGAGTAATTAAGTTAGATCCAATGAGTAAATTATTCCGTTACATTTAGAGAAAGTGAATAAACAGCCATGGAAGAGGCATCACTTAATAAATATTTAATCTTTAAGTTAATTTGCATTATAGAATCTGTGCTTTGTTCATATTGGGCTAAGTGATATAAGATGACTCTCTTGATCATCTTTGGTTGTTGGAAGTTTTATTTTTTTTTAATTAAGTTCATTTGATTTAATTCCTATATATTTTGATTATTTATTTTATAATTTTTAGTTTACAAATTAACATCATAGCGAACGTTTTTTTGGAATCGTTTGGCTCGTACAAGTAAGTCTCGACTCTTGTGGATTGAGAAGCATCAGCATTTGTAATGTTTAGTAACTGGGCTTAGATTTTGTATTAAATGGAAACAGCCGTCAAAATTAGCATATGTTTCAGTCAGATCGCGAAGAGGGTGTTCTGATGTATTATTTGCAGTTGAAATTAATGCAAGGGTAGAACTTATCTTTTATGTACCTCGTCTTTTATGGAGGTAAGCTGGTTGTAAGCTTCCCTCTTCTTTTCTTCCTTGTCTGCATCTTTTCCCTCTTCTATGTGGGGTTGATGTTCCTGGCCAGCTTTTTCCATCTAGCATTAATTTTATTCGGGTAATATTCACTGTCCATATTCGTTTCGGCTAATTTTTCATGGCCGGATGCCTTGCCTGCCGCCAACCCTCCCCATTTACCCGGGCTTGGGACCGGCACCAAGTTGAGGATGGCTTCCCCCCCCCCCCTCAGTGGCTGGGTTTGTAAGCTTTCCCTCTAAAATGTGAACTTATATTTTTTTCTCCTTTTTGATATCTGCAAAAAAAGGAAAAATAAACCAGGAGAAAATAATGATTCTAGACCTAAGGGGTTAAAAAGCAAATTATGGGGAACAAGTGTCATTCGTTGACTGAAAAAAGAAAAATGATGAACATTTGCTTGATAGTGTGGAATTAACATGTAGTAGAGCAAGATTTTAATGTTAAGGCAAGAACTAAAACACTTGTTTTTCGTACTACAATCTGTTCCTAATTATTCTTTTGTTGTACATTCTTTTCTTGAGATAGTCTGTAATGTGAGTTTTTTTAAATTATTCCATTAATCATTTTATCATTATTATTATTATTAGTAGTAGTAGTAGTAGTAGTAGTAGTTGTAGTATTAGCTAAGCTACAACCCTAGTTGGAAAAGCAAGATGCTATAAGCCCAAGGGCTCCAATAGGGATAAATAGCCCAGCGAGGAAAGGAAATAAGGAAATTAATAAACGATCTGAGAAATAATGAACAATTAAAATAAAATATTTTAAAAACAGCAACAACATCAAAACAGATATTTCATATTTAAACTATAAAGAGGCTTAGGTCAGCTTGTTCAACATAACATTTGCTGCAAGTTTTACCTTTTGAAGTTCAATCGATCCAACTACCCGGTTGAGATCATTCCGCAACTTAGTCACAGCTGGAATAAAACTTCTAGAATACTGTGTAGTATTGAGTCTCACGATGGAGAATGCCTGACTATCAGAAATAAGTTTTATAATAACTTGAAATTTTTCCTCATAAATTGTGCGTTATGATGTTTAAAAAAAGATTAAAATTTTGTCCGACAGACAATACACATTTTGTAGAAAATAGTTGAATGAGGTAAAATTCCGACCTCTTGAATCTTTAAGGTCAACTATTAAAACTAGCTTGCCATTATGTCAGAGGGATCATGGTATGTGGGAGTATGATAAATGTAATTGTAAGGTTGACATATTTTCTTGCAGCGTTTTGGGAGAATTATGATGCCTCCATCCCTCACTTTGCTACCCAATTCTCAAGCGAATGTCTCCAATGGTACTCATTTTAATAACAACTAGAGGGACACTCAGTAGAGCTGAGAACTCCGCAGCGGCAGCTTATTTTTCGACATTTTGCTCGACCTTGACCTTTGACCTTAACGTGTATCAATTGTCGTGGATTTCATACAGTCAAATATGAACCAAGTTGAAAGTCTGTGACAACGATGTCCAGACTTATGGCTGATTACGTGAATTGGACATTTTGCTCCCCCGTGACCTTGACCGTTGGCCTTGACCTTCCAAAATTTAATAATTTTCTAGCTTTTTACATAAAAGTTAATCCTTGCCAGTTTCATTACTAAACGATTAAAATTTTGGCCAGGGAGCTGTTCACAAGCAAACAAACACACACACAGAGACAAACGCGCAAACAGGGGGGGAAACGTAACCTTCCAACTTCTTTGGCGGAGGAAATTACAAAAGAATTAGTATCCTGGAAGCTTAGGTGATCAAAGCAGTGCTACTTTAAAAAGAACTGTGACCAAAAAAATCTCTGTTAAAGCAAAATTAAACAAATCAAAGAAGGGAAGAAGTTGCTTTGAAGAGGCATCTCTCGTATGATACCTGCACAAAACATATGACAGTTCAGAAGTAACGTTTGAAATATATCCTCCTTCCAGAACCTTGTTGTTATATTACGCCATTCCCAGAG
>NC_090761.1:52655519-52660519 GCF_036898095.1 Palaemon carinicauda | reverse complement strand
TAAGGATTATGTAAGATTAATATTGATCCTTAATAGCAAACACATTTAATAGTATGTGAGTATAGTCACAGCAATGTTTGTGGGGTTGGCCTTGAACCCAATTGAGTCGAAATGGTGATGTTTGCTAATGAACTTTCAGATAATACAGGGAATGCGACGATTCCTCCTCTTACATCCAATGATTGCAGATTGTTTAGTGTTTATTGTTGACTGCTTCGTACGTGTATATTTGCAGTTGCTGGAATATAAACACACTCAAAGTCATATAATGGGAGTAATGTATGTAAGCTTGAATGATATTGTACACAGTACAATTATTTGTCATTTCAATTTTTATAAATAATTGAGATACGTCATTAATGAATATGGTGCAATGTTAACTGTAAACCATTATTATTATTATTATTATTATTATTATTATTATTATTATTATTATTATTATTATTATTACTTGCTAAGCTACAACCCTAGGTGGGAAAAGCAGGATGCTATAAGCTCAGGGGATCCAATAGGGAAAATAGCTTTGAGGAAAGGAAACAAGGAAAAATAAAATATCTTAAGAGCAGTAACCACATTTAAACGGAATAACGTGCATATGTATATATATATATATATATATATATATATCTCCTCGTCATCATCATCATCATCATCATCTCATCATCATCAGTTACTTGTCCACTGCAGAACAAAGGCCTCAGACTGTCAGACATGTCCTTCTACTTGCGTCTGTTTATGGTCTTTTTGTGCTAGTCCACACCCGCAAACTTTCTTATTTCACCAGTCCATTGTCTTCTCTTCCTTCCCCATTGCTATTCTTATGTGTATATATATATATATGTATATATATATATATATATATATGTATTTATGTATATATGAGTGTATATGTATGTATGTATGTATGTATGTATAGAAACACAAGCCACACCTTTACTCTTAGAAAGTATTGCTCATCAAAGTGTTAACCTTAGAGATCTAAGCTGCTGCTTTGGTGAAAGACCGGTGACTTCATGCCAGTTCCATCCTGATTGCCATCCAGCAGATTTGAATACCTATCATATACATAATTCAGTCTCTCTCTCTCTCTCTCTCTCTCTCTCTCTCTCTCTCTCTCTCTCTCTCTCTCTCTATAACACATATAGTATATATATAGGCATATATATAATATATATCTAATATGAATATATATAATATAATATATATCATATATATATAGTATAAAGTTGATATATAAATAATGAATTGTTCATGTTCATCAGAACAAATTATTTATATTTTTATAGCTAACATTGACCTTTCAATATCTCGATTTCCTCGAACGTTTTTAATAAGCTTTACAGAGAGAGAGAGAGAGAGAGAGAGAGAGGAGAGAGAGAGAGAGAGAGAGAGAATATGTATTCGTAAACGGGAAGAAAAGAGGTCTATAATTTAATAAAAGGAGGGGGGGGGGGATTCTTTCGGCCTAAGCGGAGAAAAATACCGATGGGTTAGGAGTATCCAGTTGAGTGGAACTATTGCTAGTTGAAGCTATTGAGTAGGGGAGAGAGGATCTGGTAATCGAAGACGATTCTGTCTCGACTTATCAAGAAATCTTGACAGAAGTCCTTCGAATTGCACTCGTCTGCTACGCTCTTCAAACTGGAACGGAATCATTTATATGGAGGTTTTCATACTTTCGTTTTTTTTATTATTTTTTTATTTGGTCTTTGTTATCTTTTTTCATGAGTTTTTTTTATTTTTGTTTTTTTCGTCTTCTGTTGCTAGTTACCTTATTGTTTTATCTTTATTGCTTACCAAACGATATATTGGATAGTTATGACCTTTATAGTTACAAGTTTCTGTTTAAACAATTTATCTTTATAGGATAGAGATCTGTCTTTATAGGAGAGAGAGAGAGAGAGAGAGAGAGAGAGAGAGAGAGAGAGAGAGAGAAATATTGCTTTGTATTATTATTACTCTGTTGCATTAACCTTAAACCATATATGTTGCCATCTTAGACTACTAAGTTATTACTAATAAAATACTGAATCAGAAAGAAATAACGATTGAAATAATTGAGGAAATAATCGTACTCTGACAATACTCGGAGTGAACAAAACGACTTGCCTTACGTTAGCTGTCAATTAAGCTCAAAGTCTCCTACTCCTTTTCAGCATGAATAAAAGACAAGGGGTGGTCGGTGGAGGGTGTTCTAGGAGAGGGAGGAGGAGGAGGAGGAGAAGGGGGGGGGGGGAGGAACCTGGATCGATAGATATCTCTTCCAGATGTAACCATCTGTGAAAAAGGTGATGGATGGCTTCGTCTTTCACTGACCTTGACTTGACTTTTATACGAAAGTTTCTCAATCAATAAAAGGGAGAGAGAAAGTGTGACGGAGAGTTTTCGATTGCATTTTTTAATTTTGTATTTTTTTTTTTCAATATGTTGGCAAAGGGATATTACGACTGAAGCGTTAATTGCCTGTGTAAAACGTGAAATCGATTTCTATAGGATTCTTTTTGGCTGGCTTGGGTACAGACAGAATTATAACCACCTTTTTATTTTTAGATTGGGGACCATCATTTTGTAGTATTAACATTATCTTGGATTTTTACAGACGAATGCTCGAGCGCGCACACGCGCACGGTGAACAAAGCTTCCATATATAATGAAATAGCAAGTGTCGGGATATATATATATATATATATATATATATATATCTTTCCGATCACGCACAGCTATCCCCGTCCCTCGGGTAGAGAGAAAGGGGTTCGATTGTACGTGTGTGTGCATATCCATGTAAATATATAGCCATTATTATTGAATGGTCGCGTACACTTGTACATTATATACTGTATGTGTATGTGTTTTTTGTGTTAAGTTGTACGTACAGCATGTACAGTTGACTTCATTAATTCCGGTACACTTCACGGGAAGCTAAGGAGACATCGGTGTACCGGAATTAATGAAGCCAACTGTACACATGCCTTGGGTCCTCCGGTTCCATTGACTGGGATCGTCACGTCTCCAGCGAAAGTACCTTGGTTCGATTGTCTAGGACACCAAAACATTTGAGCAATTTCATTCAAATTACACTGTGCGTCAGGTAGCCTATTCTTTTTATTGTTTATATGACATATCTGTTTTTGACGTTGTTAATAGTTTATATAGGACATATCTGTTTTGACGCTGTTACTGTTTTTTATAATGATATTGTTAATTTATTCTCATCATTTATTTATTTCCTTATTTCCTTTCCTCACTGGGCTATTTTTCCCTGTTGGAGCCCTTGGGCTTATAGCATCTTGCTTTTCCAACTAGGGTTGTAGCTTGGCTAGTAATAATAATAATATACTTAGCATATATAATGATTACCTCATTCGGTACATTTATCCTTAGTGCATTTTAATGACTTCATATGTGGAATAGAATTTGAATTGAGAATTGAAGGGTAACACTTCAATTTAAAATTAATCATTTGATTGTGATGGATTTCTTACTCATCGAAAGCATAATTTTAATATGTAATTATCATCCTTCATGGAAATATAGTTATATGTGAAAGAAAGTGAAAAAGTCCTAAGTTTTGAAGTATGAATCGATCTCTGTGATATTTGTGGGTTACTTCAAAAGTTCAAACTTGCAGCAAATGCTTTTATGCTGGGCAGGCTAGCATAGGTCTTTTTATAGTTTGTTTTTGAAATACATGTTTTGATGTTGTTATTGATTTTAAATATTTTATTTTAGTTGTTCCTTATTTCTCATATCGGTTATTTATTTCTTTTCCTCACTGGGCTATTTTTCCCTGTAGAAGCCTTTGTGCTAATGACATCTAGCTTATCCAACTTGGATTGTAGCTTAGCTAATAATAATAATAATAATAATAATAATAATAATAATAATAATAATAATAATAATAATACCATTATTAGAGAGACAATCGGTTCATTTATTTTCATGTATATTATTATTATAATTGTATTATTATTTTTATCATTATTTTGTTATTGTTGTTATTATTACTTGCTAATCTACAACCCTAGTTGGAAAAGCAAGATGCTGTAAGCCCAAGGGCTCCAACAGGGAAAATAGCCCATTGAGGAAAGGTATTAAGGAAATAAAATAAAGAGAAGTTTGAAAACACTGACGACATTAAAATAATTTTTTTTCATATATAAACTATAAAAACTTCAAAATAACTAGAGATAGAGAAACAAGTGGAATAGTGTGCCCGAGTGTACCCTCAAGCAAGTGTACATGATATTTGAGTACAGTTCTGTGGATAAGGGCCGACTCTGATTAGTTTCATTATTAAAAAAGAAACTTAGCAATTTGTCCTGTTACCATAATTGAAACACGTTAGGGCACATCAGGTGGAAAAACTCGCTTGTTTTGTTTACATCAGGTGGATAAACTCGCTTGTTTTGTTCACATCAGGTGGATAAACTCGCTTGTTTTGTTCACATCACGTGGATAAATCGCTTATTTTGACCACATCACGTGGATAAACTCACTTGTTTTGTTCACATCAGGTGGATAAACTCGCTTGTTTTGTCCACATCAGGTGGATAAATTCTCTTGTTTTGTTCACATCAGGTGGATAAGCTCGCTTGTTTTGTTCACATCAGGTGGATAAACTCGCTTGTTTGGTTCACATCAGTTGGATAAACTCGCTTGTTTTGACCACATCAGGTGGATAAACTCGCTTGTTTTGTTCACATCACGTGGATAAATCGCTTGTTTTGTCCACATCAGGTGGATAAATTCGCTTGTTTTGTTCACATCAGGTGGATAAACTCGCATGTTTTGTTCACATCAGGTGGATAAACTCGCTTGTTTTGTTCACATCAGATGGATAAACTCTCTTGTTTTGACCACATCACGCGGATAAACTCGCTTGTTTTGTTCACATCAGGTGGATAAACTCGCTTGTTTTGTCCACATCAGGTGGATAAATTCGCTTGTTTTGTTCACATCAGGTGGATAAACTCGCTTGCTTTGTTCACATCAGGTGGATA
>NC_090761.1:52645519-52650519 GCF_036898095.1 Palaemon carinicauda | reverse complement strand
ACTGTTTTGGCTGCGAATGGCTACGATCTTTACTTCCAATCTGGATGTGAAATTCCCGGAGAGTTTCAGCTGATTAGCTTTCAGAGGGGACTTTGATCTCGAATATTGCTCGGCTTGGTCTAGGGAAAGAGGGGCCCGAATACAAGGGATTGGCAAGGAAGAGAGAGAGAGAGAGAGAGAGAGAGAGAGAGAGAGAGAGAGAGAGAGAGAGAGATTATCGTCATCTGTAATTTATGTTTTCTTTGATTTATTGCATGTCTACAGTATTTTTGAGCAACGATAATTTATTTTCCTTCATTTTTATTTCTTTGTTTTTTGTTTATATTTTTATTAATGTTATCATTTAATTTCCGATAAAAATTAGACGAAGATTATGGAAGATACACCACATCCGTATAAAAGATAAATAAAAACTCTAAGTCTTTTTGTAAGAATCTGAAGAAACACAGCTCGGCTTATTTTCTAACCGTCCATCCTTAGACCTTTAATGATGTCCCTAAGGCTTCATACCATGTATAACCTTATTTCTCTCTCTCTCTCTCTCTCTCCTCTCTCTCTCTCTCTCTCTCTCTCTCTCTGGAATCACGATAGATGATTAACGAAGATAAAGACGATAAGAACTTGTACTTTGTGTTAAATGGAGATGAAAGATAACATTTTAGAACTCGATATTCCATAGTTTATGTTTTCTTGCTATTTTGGTTCTTTTTCGTTCGTTCGTTTTAGATGGCCTTGCCTTATGCATGGCACGGGCTCTGGGGTTGGCAGCCCGTAAAAAAAGTTCTTCTCTCTTCCAGTCTTAGAAATCCATTTCATATTTTCATGACAGTTTGTTTAGAGGAAGATTTAATTTTCTTTAATAAAACCCTTTATTATTGTAGAGATATTTATCAAAGTCTTATATTTCTGAGCTTAATAATGTCTCAGAATTGTATCCTCCTGTTATTGACATTTGTCGATGATGGTTTAGAATTAATTTCTGATAAAGCTAGGCAGGCAGTTAATTCTAATAACCAGGCCTTCACCATCATGAAGCTCAATACTACACAGTATTCTAGAAGTTTTATTCCAGCTGTTACCAAGTTGTGGAATGATCTTCCTAATCGGGTAGTTGAATCATTAGAACTTCAAAAGTTCAAAGTTGGAGCAAATGTTTTTATGTTGACCAGGCTGACATGAGTCTTTTTATAGTTTATATATGACATATCTCCTTTTGACGTTAATAGTTTATATATGACATATCTGTTTTGGACGTTGTTACTGTTTTAGAATGATTTATTGTTAACTTGTTTTCATCATTTTTTTTATTTCCTTATTTCCTTTCCTCACTGGGCTATTTTTCCCTATTGGAACCCTAGGGCTTATAGCATATTTCTTTTCCAACTAGGGTTGTAGCTTGGCTAGTAATAATAATAATAATAATAATAATAATAATAATAATAATAAGCTCTACTGTACGGTATTTATATGTACGGATTTATTATTCACGAGATTTGCTTCTGTAGAACATAATCTTTGTCAGATTCTTGATTAAAGTTTTATCATGTTGACTGATAGGATTTCTAATCATCTAGAGCGCCCATGGTACTGACAATATTGAGTTGGCGTTTAGTAATAACTATCTCGTAGCTTTCATAGTCTCATACCATGTGTATATTTATACTAGTGATTTTATAGATAACTCTCTCTCTCTCTCTCTCTCTCTCTCTCTCTCTCTCTCTCTCTCTCTCTCTCTCTCTCTCTCTCTCTCTCTGTACGTGCGCTATTTTGTGTGTACGGAGAATCAGCAACATCTCTCTCTCTCTCCCTCTGTGTGTGTGTGTGTGTGTGGTGCGCGAGCGTCATTTTGTGTGTACTGAGAATCAGCAACTCTCTCTCTCTCTCTCTCTCTCTCTCTCTCTCTCTCTCTCTCTCTCTCTCTCTGTACGAGCGTCATTTTGTGTGTGTGTGTGTGTGTGTGCGCGAGCGTCATTTTGTGTGTACTGAGAATCAGCAACTCTCTCTCTCTCTCTCTCTCTCTCTCTCTCTCTCTCTCTCTCTCTCTCTCTCTCTGTACGAGCGTCATTTTGTGTGTACTGAGAATCAGCAACTCTCTCTCTCTCTCTCTCTCTCTCTCTCTCTCTCTCTCTCTCTCTCTCTCTCTCTCTCTGTACGAGCGTCATTTTGTGTGTACTGAGAATCAGCAACTCTCTCTCTCTCTCTCTCTCTCCTCTCTCTCTCTCTCTCTCTCTCTCTCTCTCTCTCTGTACGAGCGTCATTTTGTGTGTACTGAGAATCAGCAACATCTCTCTCTCTCTCTCTCTCTCTCTCTCTCTCCTCTCTCTCTCTCTCTCTCCCTCCCTCCCTGTACGTGCGCCATTTTGTGTGCTGAGAATCAGCAACACATTTTTGTATAAATATTAACACTGAATGACATCCATTGAATAAAAGACAGGCTGCGAGACAGGAGATCATATATATACGATGCTAAAAAGAAAGGAGATGGATAGCTGAGCTTGAGTTTAAAGGCAGGGGGTAGGATGTGGAGGCGTTCGAGGGCATCATCGCCTTGTGAAAAGGATTTGAAATACAATATCGCTGAAGAATAAACCCTTTGAAATCCAGAGACGCAAATGCAAGGCAGTAAAGAGGCGATGTCATTTAACTTGTTTCTGCTCTAGTCGGTTTTTTTTTTTTATTTGAGGTGGAGGAATAGTGGTATTTGTATCATAAGCCTTTAAGATACAGGATTTTAAAACTTAGGTTTCATGCTTGAGATGGGATTCTATATCGGGTTTCTTAACCGCATGAATCAAGGAGATATAAACGTTTATCTCATTATTGAATGAATAGTTTTAAAGTATTAGTCTTGGTATTTTAGTCAGAAATTACATCCTTAGTTAGGGTTAAGGAAGGGTAATGGTTCATTACCAAAAATTATTTTAGATAACTACTGATATTTTTAAAAATCGAAAAATGGCCCATGGCTAAAAACTGCCAAAAGGTTTGATGGGAACAGAGGGGAAAATAGCATTCGAGGAAACGGATAAAAAAGAACGAAGGGTCATGGGTAATCTGAGTGTTTGTTTAATTTTAGAGGGGAAATGGCGGGGTCGCCCTCACAATCAACCGGTGGTACTCTCTCGTTAGCAGCCAGGGCCGAAGCAGCTGCTGGAAGGACCCTTCCCGTATGTTCATATTTAAGTGCTTCTTGGTGATGAGGAACCATCACCGGGAGAGGATCTGTATAGTTGCAGGGGCATTGATGAGTTCGGGTTTTTTTGAAACCCTTCAAGTTGCCACTAGGATGAGATTGGATTTTTAATTGCATGCATCGTCCTTATTTACTTTGAATTATAACTTTTGGACGGTGTTCATTTCGGTACGGTATAGAAACGGGGTGATTTTGATAGAGCAAAGAATAGGGTAATTGCTGGTATGGAGTTACCAGCAAACTTCCAGATTTAAATTGAATACATTGTGATGGGTACTTCATATATTCGTTTTCCCACTTGACACCGCTAGTTATTATTATTATTAATTGCTAAGCTACAACCCTACTTGGAGAAGCAGAGGGGCTCCAAAAGGGAAAATAGCCCAGTGAGGAAAGGAATCAAGGAAAAATAAGACATCAAGAGATAAATATAGGAAAAATCTCTTAAACATTAGTGAACATTATGCTAAAAAACATCAAACGGAAAAAAATTGGTTTGTGACTGATTGAAATAAAAAATCTTCCTTTTTCTAAGTCTTTATCGTAACATGTCATGAATTGTTACTGCATCCTTCACCCAATTGATTGATTATATTTCCGGATCATTAGCGAGAAAGACGAAAAAATACATATATCTTTATTTTCAAAATTGGTTGAAAACAGGCTAACAAGAATTTATGTTGCTGAATATCTTTTATGAGTTCGCCAGAGCAAGCTTTTAGAAAATTAATTCTTTGAAATAGTATATATGATGCTAGTTGTCCACTTTAATCAATCAATCACTCTATCAACCACGATCTTCAGCTGTTTCAGGTTAGAGTTCTCTTGCTTGAGGGTACACTCGGGCACAATATTCTATCTTATTTCTCTTCTTCTAGTTAATGTTTTTATAGTTTATATTGGAAATGAATATTTTAATATTGATGCTGTTCTTAAAGTATTTAGTTTTTCCTTGTTTCCTTTGCTCACTTGGCTATTTTCCCTGTTGGATCCCCAGGGCCTATAGCATCCTGTGTTTCCAACTAGGGTTGTAGCTTAGCAAGTAATAATAATGATAATCAATATGGCTGTGAGATGAGTATATAACTGTCTATTGATGTCGATTGTGATTTAGCAGTTTTACATCTCGGTGAGAGATCATACTCTATATTTTTTTATAGCGTGTAGGGAGAAAAAGCTGTTTAATGAATATCGTATAGATGCATAACAGTCTTTTGTATAAGCGTCCGGTGTGTATATACATTTTTGTGGGATTTAATTATACTGTATTATTATTATTACTACTACTACTACTACTACTACTACTACTACTACTACTACTACTACTACTACTACTTGCTAAGCTACGCTTGCACACACGCATATATATATATATATATATATGCATATATATACATATATATATCTACTGTATATATATATATATATATATATATATATATATATATATATATACACATATATATATATATATTTATATATATACATATATATATATATATATATATGTACAGTATATATTTATACATACATATAGATAGATAGATAAATATATAGATTAGTATATAGATAGATAGACAGATAGATAGATATAAGTTTATATGGGTGTGCTCGCTCCCAGTATGTAAATGTACGCATTCAATTTCGTAAGCCATTCGACACTCCATGGTTATTAGTATTACCGTGCAGAGATGGCACTAGTCTGGTGTGTACAGAGAAGATAATATTCGTGTGTGTAATCTTATACACATCATTGTGAGATTTCATTATATTGTAGGTGTAGCACTTACACACGTGAATATATGAA
>NC_090761.1:52601163-52636163 GCF_036898095.1 Palaemon carinicauda | reverse complement strand
GATGAATGCAAGAGTTGATGGGAGAAGTACAAGAGGAAGGCCAAGGTTTGGGTGGATGGATGGTGTGAAGAAAGCTCTGGGTGATAGGAGGATAGATGTGAGAGAGGCAAGAGAGCGTGCTAGAAATAGGAATGAATGGCGAGCGATTGTGACGCAGTTCCAGTAGGCCCTGCTGCTTCCTCCGGGGCCTTAGATGACCGCGGAGGTAGCAGCAGTAGGGGAGTCAGCATTATGAAGCTTCATCTGTGGTGGAAATGTGGGAGGTTGGGCTGTGGCACCCTAGCAGTACCAGCTGAACTCGGTTGGGTCCCTGATTAGGCTGAAGGAACATAGAGAGTAGAGGTCCCCTTTTTGTTTTGTTTCATTGTTGGTGTCGGCTACCCCCCAAAATTGGGGGAAGTGCCTTGGTATATAGATAGATTAACATCTACACTTTTTCATATAAAGCCTGAAACTGCTAGTCACACCAAATAAAAAGCCTATCGATAGTCATTACTAAATATATCAATAAAACCATTTCTAAAATCATTTACATTCAGACAACATCTAATATTCGGTTCCCATTTATCCTACAACTTTCAAACCGATAAGTTATCTACACAACTGCTCCAATCTATTCATTATGTTGATAAGTTTCCCATAAAATAAATCCTGATATCAATTGAGTAATAAATTAAATTTTAAAAACATATGTTACTAAAATCCATTTCCCTTCGAGTTATAAATAAATACAGAACCAAACCACAACGATTAAGCTCAGAAATATTTTAGCTGTTCAAGCAATGCGTTGTTACCAAATACAGAAACTTTCCGGGATGTAATACATAAATGATGACAACACAAAAAGAATTTTATTCAACTTCCAAACTAATCTCGATTCAAAAGAAGTATTTAACTTGCTTCTTGAACACTGTTTAAATTACATTACCATTATTATCATTATTATTATTATCATTATTCTTACTTATTTTTATTCCCTGTTATCTATTTATTATCATTATTATTATTATTATTATTATTATCATCATCATCATCATCATCATCATCATCATCATCATCATCATCATCATCATCATCATCATAGTGCAATTTTAATGAGGATATTCTAACATGATTGTAAAGCTACCAAAACATGTACAACGATTCTAAACTATTCTCTGTTCATTATAACTGAAATTGTTGTTGTTATTGTTACTTCTAATAAAACGTGTTATTGTTGCCTCAGCCTGCAATTAAATCCTTGGACTGGCATTTTATTCTCACAAAAACCTTAGTCTTTCATGATAAACCTTCTCGTAAAGTGATGAAGAATTCACCCCTGAAAGCCAAATGAGAGAGAGAGAGAGAGAGAGAGAGAGGAGAGAGAGAGAGAGAGAGAGAGAGAGAGAGAGAGAGAGAGAGAGAAGGGCTATGTTACTGCTTAATTAATAATGCCTGCAGCATGTATCTGTCTTACAGGACTAATTAAATTATCTTCTTCTCCTCACCCCCATGCCCCTCCTTACTCATCCCTAGCTCACATCCTTCGCTCAAGGATACCAGTTCACCCCCCCCTCCCCCTTAAAATCAATCTCAAATTGCGTATAACAAGAACCCTTACGGACCAACAAACGAAAAAGCACATAAAACTTGAAATGTCTTCATTAAACTTCATCCTCAACAATTATTTCAATCCGTTTCATGATTCGTCTCCTCCGTCCCTCTCCCGTTTGATGGGCCATTTCTTTTACGCTTCCTTCGCGAATTCGTACGTTTTATTTATCGTTCCACTTGTTAGCATGGAAATACTCTTCCCCCTCTCTCAGCTTTCAATTCTTAATTCTTTCATCCTGTTGCATTATCACTTATAAAACGGGGCTTTTCTTATTCATCGGGAGGGAATCTGCCAATCTCTTCCTTGAGTTCGAAGTAAGAATAATTTTTTGACATTTTTTATATTGTTATTTTGGCTGTCACTTTCTATTTTCTTTACAATCTCTCTCTCTCTCTCTCTCTCTCTCTCTCTCTCTCTCTCTCTCTCTCTCTCTCTCTCTCTCTCTCTCTCTCTCTGTCTCTCTCTCTCTCTTTTAAATGTGTGATAAAGCATCGTTTCAAAAATTAACAAGATTACACCGAACTCTTCCCCAAAGCCAAAGCAACGTAAATTTGTTGGTCGTTAAATATTTGTTCCGTTGATCCACAACTGATAAGTAAGCAGACCAATTTCATCAAAAAAACTTTTGGAAAAATGATAAGAAAAAAAAAGAGATTAAAATTTTTAGCAAATACGTTCCCCGCAAAAAAAGAAAAAAAAATCGATACACGAACGATAACATCTGGGTTCGTTTTCTCCGAATATCTGCGTTGAAGCGGTACGTCCTTCGGGGATTTTTACTTTGCGGTAGGAATTCTGAGATCTTTATCTTCTCCTCATACTATGGATTATATTTGTGATAATCATGATAATGACAGTAATAAATAATATTCTAATGTTGGTGAAATCATTATAATCGGATACATACATTTAAGACAAAATAATTCACGAAAAACGAAAATTCATCTTCACATAAGACACAAGCACCCTCTGATAAACACACACACACATTATATATATATATATAAATATATATATATATATATATATATATATATATTATATATATATATATATATATATATATATATATGTATATATATATATATATATATATATATATATATATATATATATATATGTATACACACACACACACACACATATATATATATATATATATATATATATATATATATATATATATATATATATATATATATATATATATATATCACACACACACACACTTACACTACATGAATTTTTCCATGTTGGAAATGGGATGGGTACAGCCTTCTAGTTTATCTATAAATCTTTTCATATATATAAATATGTATATGTGCGTGCATGAGTGCGTCTTTATATGTGCAATTATGTATGTATACTATGGTGTTCTCAATACTAATTTGCGTTTATTTGTATAACGAATCCTGGCATCTCACAATTATCCAATAGAAAAACATACAAAGAAAGGAAACATGAAGAGAAAAAAATAATTTAAAAATAACCGGAATAATTCTTAAGCCGAGAAAAAGAGAAAATTAATAGAGTGGAAATTCTTATGAAAATAAGAATATTTAAGAAAATCAAGATTACACAGACCTTCCACGAATACAAGTATAAAAGGTAAAACTGAGGTAACTAATACAATTACGTAATTTTAAAGGATTTATAAAAAGAATGAAACGCTATTGGCAAGAAGAATGAGAGTCCATGAAAAATACAGCAAAAATAGTAAGAAAAATTATAAATAAAGAAGCAGTAACATACACAAACATATCTCTACCATTCCAAGAGTTTCATTGCTAGATCAGTTACAATGTCTTACACTAATTACCTCACAACTTTCGAAAATTATTATCTTCACATATACAAATGATGATTACTTTTTCCATTTCAGTTTTACGGAAAAAATTAAATAACAGAGTAGGAAATACTATAATATAGAAATAAAAGTTTTATACAGTGTACAGAAGTCTCGGGATCTTCTCTTCCTCTTTTTTTTATTAAGTTCTTATAGTTTATACATGAAAAATTTATCTCAATGTTGTTACTGTTCGTAAAATATCTTATTTTAATTGTTATTTAGTTCTTTTAGTTTCCTCATTTCCTTTCCTCACTGGGCTATTTCCCTGTTGGAGCCCTCGGGGTTATAGCACACTGCTTTTCCAACTAGGGTTGTAGTTTAGCAAGTAATAATGATAATAGTAATAATATAAGAGATGATAAACATTGTTATATTAAGACTGCTGACATATATGAACGACTCAAAACAGAGTAAAAGATATGTATCGTGTGGAAAGATGTTGGAGAGAAACGCAGAGGGGAGAGGTAAAGGGGGCCGGAGACCCTCCTCTCATAGTGCCAAAGGGTGTGGTCAAACAAGACCCTATATCATCAAAGGGATCAGGCATCTCCTGTTCTCCCAAAGGGGGCGACAAAAGTGGGGTGGCATCCACCATCAAAGTCTCTCTCTCTCTCTCTCTCTCTCTCTCTCTCTCTCTCTCTCTCTCTCTCTCTCTCTCTAGGGGTCTTAGAGATATAAACATGTCAATCCTCAAAAGTCAGGAAAGAGAAGATGGAATAATCGACATTAGATATAATTCATGAAACACGGTCAGTTAACATTACCCTAGAGTTTAGAGATTACGTCTGTATCTCATTAACATGGATACACACACACACACACATATATATATATATATATATATATATATATATATATATATATATATATATATATATATATATATCACGAATTACGAATATAAGATGTTCACTGAAACGGGAGTGAGTAAAGAGCTCCTTGGCCCCGACTCTACGTCAGGCAGACCGAGCCAATACCCTAAGATAAACCATCATAATCTTTTAAAGGTTTACATGTCGCTCATGAATGGCAGAGGCAAGGGACAGTGACAATGCCCGAGTAAGACAAAGCCCTAAAGACTGACTATATATACATATGATCAGCGCCCAATCCCCTCTCCGTCCAAGCTAGGACCAGAGAGGGACATAAAATGGCAGCTGATGACAATAGACTCCCGCAAACTCTCATCCTTAGCTCACAAGGATGGCGAGGTTGCAGACACTTCAAGAAACCATCGCGTTTGAACGGGACTCTGTCTTCCGTCCAGCAGAACGCCAGGCTAGGGACGTTTCCAATAGGCCACCACAACCAAGGAAAGTCTTCGACCGTTGTACTCATCAAATATATTCACAAGTATTTTCAGTCAGCCACGGAGGTACATACGTTAACAGCACTGAGCTTTACCAGGTACTCACCATGCACTCAATATTCAAGAAATTTTCTTTGATTCGAATCTCTCTCTCTCTCTCTCTCTCTCTCTCTCTCTCTCTCTCTCTCTCTCTCTCTCTCTCTCTCTCTCTCTCTTTAATATAAACTGATCTCCGAGAGCGATAGCAAGACCCATTCAGATACATAGGTAATTAATCTTCCAATAAGTCAAAAGCGAATTGCTGAATCTTAAAGTTTACATATGTGAGCGTATAGGTGACGATCGGGGAATATAGTCGATAACAAAATAAAGGAAAAAGATTAATGGAATAAACAGAAGCATTGAAGAAAATTGCAACAAAAAGGGGAAACAGATCCTTCTGAAAGATAGAAAATAATGTATCAGGAAAGACTACGAGAAAACAGTGTAATGAAAGGAGTAAAATTACAAATTAATAAGACAATGAAACATCAGGATTAAGGCAGTTATTACTTAGTTAAATAATAAAAGAAGCAAATCTACTATGATTAACTGAATCCATTAAAAATAATGAGAAAATAGCTGAGACAAACTTTTAATAGGCCAGCATTCATTAGTCATAAGGTTGCCTCGGGGATGTGTAAAAATATTATGCTTTTCTGATGTGAATATCTTGTACCTAAGAGGTACGTTTGTCGCTGAACCAATTTCAGAGCTACACGAACTCATCAAGGACTAGGAGAGACT
This sequence comes from Palaemon carinicauda, assembly GCF_036898095.1. Lineage (NCBI taxonomy): Eukaryota > Metazoa > Arthropoda > Malacostraca > Decapoda > Palaemonidae > Palaemon > Palaemon carinicauda. Next base: position 52,630,625 of record NC_090761.1, on the reverse strand, counting down.
ACTACCAGATTATCTGCAGCCGAATCCACCAACCAATGAGGAAAAACAAGCGTTAGATAAGAATTTCCTTTGAAGTTTAGGAAATTACAGTGCTGCCAGATTTAATCAGGGTACGACTAATTTTTTAGGTTCATGGGTTTTTTTCCACTCGAGAAGTTGATATAATTGAAAAATTGATTAAATCAATGGACATATATGCACGCCGGCGTTTAAACAGGGCTCCTACAACATTTGAGACACTGCCAATTAAAGCAGTCATTAAAAGTAAGCACATTTGCAGCCTAAATTACGTCAGAAAAGGTTTCATCTAGCAAATACCCAAACACATTCTTCTTAAAGGGAAATGAATGTATGATTATATTCCATGAGACATCATGTCACCATTCGAGATTACTAAGTACCAAGATCTTTGGACTATCCTTAAAATAGATGAAAACATTACCGTACTAGGATAGGAAAAAAAATCAAATCAAATTCTGAGTCATAGGGAGCAATAATGTCACCTTCCTCAAAAAAAAAAAAAAAAAAAAAAGTCATGGGGAACGATAATACCACTTTCCTCCAAAAGAGAGAAAAAAAAATCGAGTCTTAGAGAACAATAATCTGTCACCTTCCTCCAAAAGAATAAAAAAAAAAAAAAAATTCCGAGTCAGAAGGAACAATGATGTCACCTTCCTCCAAAAAAAAAAAAAAATAAATAAAATAAAAAAGAATTCCGAGTCTTAGGGAACAATAATCTGCTACCTTCCTCCAAAATGATAAATAAAATAAAATTTCGAGTCATAGGGAACAATAATCTGTCATCTTCCTATTAAAAAAAAAAAATTCCAAGTCATAGGTGACAATACTCTGCCACCTTCCTCCAAAAGAAATCAAGTCAAATTCAGAGTCCAAAAGCTTCCCTTAGATAACACAGTTACGACATACTATCGCAGACAAAGCAATGTATCTGAAAGGCAGAAACAAAGTTATCCTAACAAGAGTCCTCGGATTAGAAGCAAGAAACAGTTACGAATTATCACATGCAATGCCATGCAGATTTATAACGCGCTTCGGTTATTTGATGTAATGCTTTCAGACTAGCTTCGTTACTAGAAGAGGAATTCAGTATACCGAAAACAGTTCATTGAAGATTTTTGTCTGAGGAGATGTATAACGATTAACAGTTTATTTGTATCTTTATCTTTAGTCCATTTCTTTTAGCGATGCATATTTGCACCGACTCGCAGCGGTGCCCTTTTAGCTCGGAAAAGTTTCCGGATCTCTGATTGGTTGGACAAGATAATTCTAACCAATCAGCGATCAGGAAACTTTTCCGAGCTAAAAGGGCACCGCCGCGAGTCGGTGCAAATATGCATCGCTAAAAGAAATGGACTAAAGTGACATCGTATATAGCAAGGAATAATGAAAGGGTGCAAGTAACAAAAAGCAACTGTTTTTAATAAAATAAAATAAGGGGTCAAGCGAGATAAAATTTGAAATAGGAAAAGAATCTGTGGTCACTTGACATCCAAATCTGGAGCCCCTTAATTTGAAAATCACACGAGTTTCCATCTACCAAAAGAAGTAAATGGTCAGGTAGAACATACACAGTACAGATATTTCAATAACAAAGACAGACATCCTTATACTAACGCAAGCTGTGTCTGCCACTCTAGAGCTAATCCCTTGTGGCTACCCCTACAACTTCTCTCTCTCTCTCTCTCTCTCTCTCTCTCTCTCTCTCTCTCTCTCTCTCTCTGGCAGGGAAAGGTTATTGGGGTGGATATGAGGTGAAAAGTAGATGAAAGCCGGAGGGGAAAGATTGAGGGATCTAGAATAGAAAGGAAGGACTGGACAGATATGAAGAAGAGGGAAGATGGAAATGGAACAGAGAAGTTCTGAGCGAGTGATATAGATTTAGAAGAAGACAAGAGAGAGAGTTTGAGAGTTTCAGATATGAAATTGTAAGTGTTCTGCAACTTTAAAGTGGAGCGTTGCCTTTCCAATAATATGCCAAAGGGAATTGAGGGTGTGAAGAGGAAAGGTTTGCGTGGAAAGGATCAAAGAATACGCAAAAAGTATAAGTAAGAGGCGAGCGGGGAAGCATAGAGTAAAAGGGTAAGAATATGGGATGCGGAAGGTTGATAGACAACGGTTATAAATTTTAACCAGAGTCTGACGTCTCGGACAACCAAAATCTCGCATTTAATACCAAGAATCGTGAAACAAATGTTTTCACAGTAGCATCTCATGGAAATGACTTATATATATATATATATATATATATATATATATATATATATATATATATATATATATATATATGCAAGATTTCTCTCTCTATTTCATAAATATATATATATATATATATATATATATATATATATATATATATATATATATATATATGTATATATATATGTATATGTATATATATATGAATGAGAATATAACCATATCCATGGACCATAGCGTTACTTTTAATATTCTTGAAAAGCTGATGACTCTCTCTAATCCCCCCGTCTTTCTGTAACGAATGTGACCTTTTAGTAGCTATCAATGTAGAATTATTTATATATATACATATATATATATGTGTATGTATATATATATATATATATATATATATATATATATATATATATATATATATATATATATACATATACATACATATATACAGTATATGTATATATATATGCCAATATATATTTATATATAATTATAAACGGACACACATTTTATCATTATTATTATTATTATTATTACTTGCTAAGCTACAACCCTAGTTGTAAAAGCAGCTTGCAATACGCCCGAGGACTCCAACGGGTAAAATAGCCCAGTGAGGAAAGAAAATAAGGAAATAAAATAAACTAGAATAAACTAAAAAAAAAAAAGTTTCAAAAACATTAACAATACTAAAATAAATCTTTAATATATATACTATAAGAACCTAAAAAAAAAAGAAATAAGATAGAACAGAGTGCCCGAGTGTACCCTCATACAAGAGAACTCTACCCAAATACAGTGGAAGACTATGGTACAGAGGCTGTGGCACAACCCAAGACTAGAGAACAATGGTTTGATACGACCCCTTTACGCTTGGTACAGTCAATATAAATGGCAATTCAAAAAGGATAATTACGTCATTTCGTTACTTAGAAGAAATTAAGTTAACTAACATTTCCAAATTCGTGTGTTATAAAGAAGCAAATAAGATAGTGCTGATTAATTCAAAATTTTTTTGTAAGTTTTTATAGTTTATATAGGAGATATTTATCTTAATGTTGTTACTCTTCTTAAAATATTTTAGTTTTCCTTGCTTCCTTACCTCACTGGGCTATTTTCTCTGTTGGAGCCCCTGGGCTAATAGCATTCTGCTTTTCCAAGTAGAGTTGTAGCTTAGCAAGTAATAATAATAATAATAATAATAATAATAATAATAACAATAATATATAATATAGCATTTTCAATTACGTCTACATTATCAGGACTAAGTTGCATTTTTTGTAGTTCACCCCAGTAACAAACTATTGTTAGCAGAGAAGCAGGGACGCCACAATTAAATGATAAATTAATAACAAGTTTTTATTCCATCTCAAGTGAAATCAACATCCGAAACAGCGTATAATCAGTGTAACTCCAAAAGGCAATGTAACAGTTAAAATTATTTTTCGTTGTTAAATCATCCCAGTGATGGAAATACTATTAATAATGAATCTGCGTCTGATATACACATACCGTTTATAATAAAACAGAAAAGAGGAAATACTATTAATAATGAATCTGCGTATGATATACATATACCGTTTATAATAAAACAGAAAAAAAGTTGAGAGATAAGAGAAGTATGTAATAAAGATAACAAACGTGATAAGGATAACAAAACTCTTATCTGTCTTCAAGATTAAAGGCTACAAAACACTTCGCCGAAAGGATATTAGGCCTACTAGCTCGCAGCGACACAGCAAATGAAACTCTGGATAAAATATTGACATCGACTGCCCCTGACTCTCGGATGTCTGGATGATTCAGTTTAACAACAACAACGCTAGAAACGTAATGAACCTTACTGGTCTAGGAGCCCCTCCCACAACAGGAAAGGCTATTATTATTATTATTATTATTATTAGACGCAAGCTACAACCCTAGTTGGAAAAGAAGGATGAAATATGCCCAAGGGCTCATACAGGGGAAAATTAGCCCAGTGAGGAAAGGCAATAATTAAACTACATGAGAAGTAATGAATAATTATTATTAAATATCTTGAGGTCAGTAACAACGTTAAAATAGATTTGTCACATATAAACTATGAAGAGAGATTTATGTCAGCCTGTTCAACATAAAAACAGTCGCAGCAAGCTTTAACTGAAACGTAATTATAACATTTGAAATAGAAGCGTATAGTGTGCTTTATCGAAATGAATGAACACTAGCAATAATTCCCTCTAGTTCGGTTCACTCTAGTAAACTATTTCATCTGACTTTTGTACATTATTTACTACCTACTATACAACACGCTGCAAGTCCCTGACACCAGGAAGGAAACTATAAATCGTGCCTCAGCAAGCGTTGGACATTATAGGCACTATAGGGCACATGGGACATTGTATAAATCGTCTGTTAACGACACCAAGAAAATAATTAATCTATAAAAAAAATGGTAGAGAAGAAGTAGAAAAGACACACCTATATCTGTCTGTATATATATATATATATATATATATATATACATATATATATATATATATATATATATATATATATATATATATATACACACACACATATATATACACACATATATATACATATATACATATATATACATACATACATACATATATATATATATATATATATATATATATATATATATAGAGAGAGAGAGAGAGAGAGAGAGAGAGAGAGAGAGAGAGAGAGAGAGAGAGAGAGAGAGAGAGAGAGAGAGAGAGAGAGGCTACGTTACATCGGCCTTTAAAGCTAAAATAGCTCGTTATAACTTCCAAGTTTTATAATTCACCAGAAATCAAAACCTTGGCACTTTATCAAAATGAGTAAGATTGGGAGGGGTTATGAGACGGATACTAATTAAGCATCATTCATAAAACTTTATTGTATTAACGAGACGACAGCTGAAAAGTTAAACGATCAAAACCTTTTTCTTCTTTCCCACCGTTATCCCTACAATAAGGGGTCGGTTGCTTGATGCGCATCCCCTTCTCTCCATATCATCCTTCACCTATCTCGCCATCTATTTCCCTGCCTCCCTCTTAATCTTCTCCCCCCTTAAAGGTTCCTCCCAAGCCCTCCTCGCTCCCTCCCCACCATCAATCGTCATTACATGACCACACCATTTCGGTCATGACACTCTTATTAGCTCTGTAAACATTAATACTATCAATTTATTCAAAACAAGTCTTTTACATTACATTACAAACAGAGAAGAGAAAAAAAAATTAACTTTGAATAAAAGATCGTGACATATTTCATGTCTATCAGGAACTAATTCCTTTAAAAAAAAACGATATAACTCAAAGGGAAACTTTATTACGCTGATACTATTCCTAAAAAACTTAATACAAACTCCCTTTTCCTCTGATTTCAAGAGATTTCCTCAGCAGTTTTACCTGGAGGATTATCGTTCCCTTTGTCTATTTTCCGGAACTAGTTTAGAGTCCTTAACGGAATGGACGTTGTTCTTCCCTTAGAAGTTGAAATTTCAAAAGACGGACAGCACAATTCGATTTTGAAACCAAAAGCAAAGTCGGTTTTGCATTTAATTATTATTATTATTATTATTATTATTATTATTATTATTTTTATTATTATTACTAGCTCAGCTACAACCCTAGTTCGAAAAGCAGGATGCTATAAGCCAAAGGGTTCTACAGGAAAAAACAGCCCAGTGAGGAATTCAAACAAGGAAATAAAGGAACTAGAAGATACGTAATGAACAAATAAAATAAAATGTTTTAGGAACAATAACATTAAAATAAATCTTTCATATGAAAAACTATAAAAAGGGACTTATGTCAGCATGTTCTACATAACATACGTTACAAGTTTGAACTTTTTAAGTTTCAATAGTTGTGATTTAACATCCAAAACAGACTTACCCAACAAATTTTCTAGCAATGTCGAGTACAGTTTCATGATATAACTTAATAGTAATTCATCCTCCTAAAAAATATTAATTGGTTTAACCTGAATTGAACTAATATTACACCAACACAGGCCCTTTCCTTATGTCGTCCGTATGTGTAGTAAGGTTTAATAGCATAGAGGAGGTATGGTGTGGACCTCTGGGCTTTATATAAACTGAAATCTATCACTGTGGCCTGATTGGTAACGTCTCTGCCTGGTGATCGCCAGTCGGGGGTTCGAGTCCCGCTCAAACTCGTTAGTGCCATTAGTGTCTGCAACCTTACCATCCTTGTGAGCTAAGGTTGGGGGGTTTGGGGGAGCCTATAGATCTATCTGCTGAGTCATCAGCAGCCACTGCCTGACCCTCACTGGTCCTAGCTTGGGAGGAGAGGCGGCTTGGGCGCTGATCATATACAGTACTATATGGTCTGTCTCTAGGGCATTGTCCTGCTTGCTATGGCAATGTAACTGTCCCTTGCCTCTGCCATTCATGAGCGACCTTTAAATGCATCTATTTTAAATGCTGATCATGCTATCCCACTTTAATGTATCCACAAAACATGATCAACAAAGTTGAATTGAATGAGCGAGCCAACCGTCATTTAACTAAACAAATAATTCCAAAGATCTGTAAAGAACTTATGATAAAAAATACCATTAAATTGATGGAAAATTCTAAGTGGTATACCATTAAATATTAAAAATCTTTTTAGACAACTTCTGAACCACACAAAGCTCGTAACTGAATGGCGTGGTGTTAGACATGATAATTAAAATATGTGCATTAGAATTGATGACAAAAACTACCTCATACCATTTTCTAAAGGAATCACAAAAAAAAAGGCTTCCCTGTTTATCAAAAATGTCCATAAGAATATCAAAACCTGATACACGATAATATAAAAAAACTAAGCAAAGAAGCTCAATCTAGGAATACCTTTCAACTTGGAAAGGAAATAACACATTTAATAAAACACGACCTTAGCAAATACAAAATACAGGTACAGATCAGATAAAACCTAATCCTTATTAGATTTATGTTTCTATGAAGCAGCTCAAGAGAAGCAAGTACACTACAAGAATAATCAAGATCATAGGTTTTATCTGCCAGAGCAATAAATTCATTAAGCAGGACCTTCAATGCGAGAAATTAATAATATCTCTTCAATAGTATAGATTTGCTTAACTGAATATGTGCCAAAAGTAATTGTGGTAAGTGGTAAATAAACTATGATGACATTAAACGAGAGACATACTTTAGCTTCCATACCATTTTCTCCTCATATTAACATGTCCGTTAAGGGTAAAATCATTCCTCCTTTTTTTAATAACTTGGTTGGCTATTTATAATGCCTAGTCGGTTAACATTCATCAGATAAAAAAAAATTTTAAAAAATTTTTAGAAGGAGAATCTCATATACTCGTATCGCCTAATAAACAAAGCATTTGCTGAATTTTTATTTCCAGCTAAGCCTCATTCCATAATAATGTAATAAATACGTGAAGCGTGGAAAAGAATCTTTAAACAATTTTTTCTTTTACTAAGATAAATATGTTTAGTACTTTACGTCTCTTAATTACTAGCCAAAAAATATTATAGAAAAGAGTAATTAAAAAGTGGCTGGCAATACACTATCTCCAAATAAACGAATAACGAAAAACGTGATGTACAATAGGAGAAAAAAAGTACTGTTCTTTAAAATCCGGCATCTCTCTAACTGGAAGTAACTAAATCAAGTGCTTATTCCCACACAATCTCGGGTAACAATCAACCTCGGCGCAGAAATTCTCAGACTCCGGGAAAAGAGAGAAGAAAAAGTTGGAGACTCCAGAAATAGAGCAAATCGATAACTCATTATACAGAAGTAGGCCCATCAACCGTTGAAATATGTCTCCTGTTATTATTTTCCCTTCATCACGTGTTATTTGTCTTCGTTGACGACTTGGACTGTACCACACTAATATTGGTACTTTTGCCACTCTCAAATGTCTAATATCTATTTCTGTTTTTATTATATAACGAAATTATTTTAATAATGAAGTATAAGGCAACATCCAATCAGAGGAACACAAAGATTGGTCGCTCATGAATGGCGGAGGCAATGGACAGTGACATTGCCCTAGCAAGCAGGACAGTGCCCTTGAGACTGATCATATGTCCATATGATCAGCGCCCAAGGCCCATTTCCACCCAAGCTAGGACCAGGGAAAGCCAGGCATTGGCTGCTGATGACTCAGCATGTAGATGTATAGGATCCCCCAAAGCCACCATCCTTAGCTCACGAGGATGGTGAGTTTGCAGACACTAAAGAAACTATCGAGTTTGAGCGGGACTCGAACCCCAGTCAGGCGAGAGCTAGGCAGGGAGGCTTCCAATAGGTCACTACAACCCGTCGAATTAGCTGTGACCAGGGACCACTTTTCAGATCACAGTCTAAACTCACCTGAAGGAATTAGCAACATGAACGTGCATTCATTTATTAAAGATATACAAAGAATTTCAACCAGCCTCTGACTTACTGGATTCTTTCAAAAACGATTACCCTTATCATTATCATAATAATTATTAAAATAAAACATTTTTCACGATCATCGTCCATTGTTACTGTAAACCTTAAAGCAATTATTCCAAAAGAACAATATCTTTTTTTCGAAACTTCTTATTCCAATGCAGATCGTACACATTGTTATATGGTAAATCTATAAAAAAAAAAATATAATAATCTAGAGATAAGACAGCCCATCTGAATGAAAAATTGTCAGTGATGTAATTATGAAAATTAAGAATGATATGGAAGTGGATTTCTTTTTATCTTGATTAAACATCAGTATATATATATATATATATATATATATATATATATATATATATATATATATATATATATATATATATATATATATATATATATACACATATGATAATTTTTTTGCACATTTAAACGTGTTTCTTTCATATTTCAAATAAGCCATATATATTAATACATTAAAGTCTGGATTCTCTTAACGACCTCGGGATCAGAGCCCAAGGCGGAACCACCCAAAGACTATGATATCGGACCGGCGGGGATTTGAACCCTCGTCCAGGATATCTGTATGCCAGTGACCAAGGCGGAACCACCCAAAGACTATGATATCGGACCGGCGGGGATTTGAACCCTCGTCCAGGATATCTGTATGCTCTGATCCCGAGGTCGTTAAGAGAATCCAGACTTTAATGTATTAATATATATGGCTTATTTGAAATATATATATATATATATATATATATATATATATATATATATATATATATATATATATATATATATATATATATATATATATATATATATATCAATAATATTTAAATATTGTGTGTTTCTTACGAGACGGTGAGTGTATGTACAAAAAATGTCCTTCGCGAAGAAGTTTCACAACAGAAACTTTCCACTGGCTTTCATTCAACTGACCAGGACTAAAAAGACGGTATCTCAATAAGTTCTCTCTTCTTTGTAAACCACTTTCGTCAGATCAACTTTAGTCTTCTGATGCTTCTTCTATTTCTTTAGTGATGGCTCTTCAAAAACTTCAGCGATTATAGATTTACAATTTCTTTGTTTATCTACATCAATTTTGCGGTTATCCACTGTGTAAGTCACTCCTTTCTATATTCTATTCATATATGTTTCCTTTGTCTCCCAGCTTCCCCTGATATTTCCTGACCGATAAAACCTACCCTTTGGAAGTAATTGAATTTGACGCAATTTAAATACACAGGTCTACTTGATCAGGCGTGGCTGCTCCGTACACCTGAATATATAGATAAAGTGTATTTGGCTACGGATACCTACAAGTAGTAAGAAAAAGGAAGAGCAATAAATAGAAAGAGGGATAACCCCACGAAAAAAGCAAGGTAAAACTTCAAAGAAGAAAGATCCTAGATGAAATGTCTACTGGAAAAAAAAAACCGCACCCAACTTATAGTAATAAAATTAAATGTGACTCCTTGCAGGAGTAAAAGACCAAAGGAAAAATGAAGGAATTATTTCCTCAGGCGTTTCCAGTTGGAGTAAAAGAAGTAATTGTTTCATTGGATGTTACAAGGTTACCTTGAAAGAGGATCACAAATCATTTAGTTAAGAAGTGTTTAAAGGTCGCTCAGGAATGACAGAAGCTAGGGACAGTGACAATGCCCTAGAGACATGATCACATATCCAAATGATAAGAGCCCAAGTAGCCTCTCCATCCAAGCTAGGACCAGGGAGGGCCTTGCAATGGTTGCTAATGAATTAGCAGGTAGACCTAAAGGCTACCCCAACGCCTTACAAGGATGGTGAAGTTACACACACTACAGAAATTATCAAGCTTGAGCGGGACTCGAACCCCAATCCAGCTGATCGACAGACAGGGGCGTTTCCAATAGGCTACTCAAGATGAGTAAAATTTCCAATATTATGGCGATGATATAAGTTATATGAAGAAAGTAACACCCCAAGTGCTGGAATAATATCAATCGGATAAGACGCTTTTTCAATCCCTCTATTGAAAAGCTTCAACGTAATGCTCCATATCTGCTTTATTTGTATATTTTTCGGATAGTAAAAATATAACAGCTGTCCTACTGTAATTTATTCATAAAAAAAAAGAAAAAAACCTCACTAATTGCAAAATTAGTTTTAAAATAAATAAAAATCTAGTTAAACTTTTGATTAGTGAATAGGAGAGGCGATACGACAAGATATAAGTCATCTGATTTACTGGTAAAAGAATAGATCTAACAAAATAGGATAAAATAGATCCCTAAGATGGTAAATGATGAGGAAAAAATAATAAATATTTTAGAGGATTTCGTTGGTAAACGGAAGATTTTACCAGTTAAGATATCATAAGACTAGAATTCAATGTGGTGTGCAAAGGCTTTTTTTTTTGGGGGGGGGGGGACAAAGGAGAACTGCAAGTCTTAGAGGATTTGAAAGAGACATAAACAACTGACGATGATAGTTAAAGAATGGCCGAGACTCTTCTAGCTGTATAAAAACGCTGATCATCTACATAAAAACTAAGTTAGCAAATAAAAATTTCTCAGAATGGTGCCGGTCCCAAGCCCGGGTAAGTGGGGAGGGTTGGCGGCAGGAAAGGCATCCGCCCATGAAAACTTAGCCAAAACCAATATGGCCAGTGGAAATTGTGAGATTAGAATTAATGCTAGGGCATATATATGACGAAGAGTAGGACAGAGGTAGATGGAGAACGCTGGCCAGAAACATCGACCCCACATAATGTGGGAAAAGATGCAAAAAAAGAAGAAGTTAAAACTTGAAAAAAGGATTTCTCTGTAAATGGTCATGGGTCAAGGAGAAGAGGGACAAATTACCTTGGGTTATAAAATGTGATCCAGGATATATCAACATTCAGAGGAAAACATTACGGCACATGATAAACATTTACCGGGAAAATTCACGCAAAGATGTTATGGTAGAAAATCGTTCTTGGAACATTAATGTGGTAAGGATTATTTCTATAAAAGGAAAACCTTTGTTATAAACTGATATTTTTTTTTTGTAAACTATGAAGATAAAACCTCAACATGTTAAGATGGCTATTTATGCGCAATTCCTTACTCTTCTGATGTAGAAAAGAGAACACAATATATTTAGTCAAATATTTACATAAGAAAAATGCAATGATCGAGAGAAACACAATAAAGAATTGTGGAAATTAAAATATTAAAACTTACTAAACGGCCATATATATTGTCATGAAATACAACTATGACCGCACTAATAAATAATAAATAAAAACAAAATATGAAACTTATCCGCTTAATAAAAAAAAAAAAAAAAATTTACGGAGAAAATTTAACGGATTTTATCCTATCGAAAGTATAGCAGTAATAATTTCGTCTGAAAATTAATAAGACAAGACTTACTAAAAAAAAAAAAAAAAAAAAAAAAAAAAAAAAAAAAAAAAAACACACACTCATGATTTGATTATACTAACTTGTGAGCGTGAACACTTGGCCATTACGCCATATTTATTACAGTAATTTAGCCTAACAATAATAATAATAACGATGTCTTTACTGCCATTTCTTCACATTGTACAATGTTATCAGTCTACATTTTGCCAGTTTAACATGATAAAAAAAAACATTTTACTACAAACATATCTTTTTTTAATTTCATCGAAAACTTGGCAAGCAACATCAGATTTCTAATGTTAGTTGTCGTGTTATTGGTCTTGCTAGTATGGTTCGATCCCGATTGATGCATAACAAGCTGAAGTAAACACTAAGGGATTTATCAGCTGTGATTGCTATAATGAAAACTGTTTCTAAATAAGATTGCTATGATGAAATCTGATTTCAAATATGACTGCTATAATGAAATCTGTTTTCATATATGATTGCTATAATGAAATCTGTTTTCATATATGATTGCTATAATGAAATCTGTTTCTAAATATGATTGCTATAATGAAATGTTTATATAAATGTGCTTGCTGTAATGAAATCTGTTATTATATATGATTGCACGATTGCTATAATGAAATCTCTTTTTATAAATGATTGCACGATTGCTATAATGAAATCTGTTTTAAATATGATTACTATGATTAAATCTGTTTTAAATATGATTACTATGATTAAATCTGTTTTAAATGTGATTGCTAAAAGGAAATCTGTTTTTAAATATGATTGTTATAATGAAATATTTTTCAATATGATTGCTATAATGAAATTGTCTTTAAACATGAATCCTAAAGTGAAATGTTTTTAAATATAATTGCTAAAATGAAATCTATTTTTATATATGATTGTTATAAAGAAATGTTTTTCAATATGATTGCTATAATGAAATCTGTCTTTAAACATGATTCCTAAGGTGAAATGTTTTTAAATATAATTGCAAAAATGAAATCTGTTTTTAAATATGATTGCTAAAATGAAATTCCTTTTATATATGACTGCTTTAATGAAATTCCTTTTATATATGACTGCTTTAATGAAATTGTTTTTAAATATGATTCCTAAAATGAAATCCGATTCTAAATATTAATGCTATGATGAAATCAATTTTTAAAATTTCTCCGTAGAGATGATACCTTAATGCTAGAACATTACTGTGAAATCTATTCTAGTTATGATACTCACGACATAATAAACGTATAATAATAAGAATATTAAAGCGATAAAACTATTTCTAAGGAATGAATCACATACAGTACTTATCGCGACCAGCTGAGTTTGCAAATAAGGAATCCCTTGATAATCATTCAGATCCCATGTCTCACCTGCAAGAAAAGAAAAGAAAATATAATATCCGCAATAAAAACGGGGTATTTCATAGATAAAGATAAACTTTCGTGAAGTTTTTTTTTTTTTTTTTTTATGAAAGGATGATAGTTAAGTATACACTTAAGCCAGTCATACACTCTATGAATATGAACAATTCAGAAAACAAATTATCCAAGACTGATCAATATTCTTTGTGAATATCAATGATGGAGGGCATGAAATTAACATACTTATTCTATGAATATATGTTGAAAAACCTCCTAATGGAAAAGTATACGTGTATGTAATACTGTATATATATATATATATATATATATATATATATATATATATATATATATATATATGCATGCATGCATACACACACACACACACACACACACATATATATATATATATATATATATATATATATATATATATATATATGCATAAATGACTGCTTCAGTATAATCCAAAAAGTCACAAACACATACAGTACACATTATATATATATATATATATATATATATATATATATATATATATACATATATATATATACATATATATATATATATATATATATATATATATATATATATATATATATATATATGAGCATAAATGACTACTTCAATATAATGCAAAAAGTCGTAGAACAAAGTCCCTCCAGATAGTTTCTCGCCCCCCCCAAAAAAAAAAAGTCAAACGACATCAAAAAGCCCCCAATTCCCCCATTTACCTTCCTCACTCAACTTAAAACTGGCCTATTTGTCCATCCAGAATTTAATTTCCCCCAGATTCCGCCTCGAATGTAGAACGCCTTCCTTCCGAACTCCTCCTCTTGATTTGGCTTCTTCGACGTCCAGGCCACTTTCCAGCTCGCACCCCACCAGCAACTTCTGGAACGCTGTTAGAGACGTCGCATCTAAGCTGTAATGTCATTATGGCTCTTCTTCGTTCTTCCTGGAAATTGTTTTCTTCTTCTTCTTCTTTTTCTTTTTTTTTTCTTCTTCCTTATTTCTCCTTCCTATTCGCTCTTCATGTTTTCATTAATTATTCTCTCTTCCTGAAAATTGTTTTCTTTGCCTTCTTCTTCTTCTTCTTCTTCTTTCTTATTTCTCCTTCCTATTCGCTCTTCATGTTTTCATTAATTATTCTCTCTTTCTGGAAATTGTTTTCTTTGCCTTCTTCTTCTTCTTCTTCTTTATTTCTCCTTTCTATTCGCTCTTCATGTTTTCTTTAATTCTATTCTAGCTCTATCATATTTTATGCATCTTTTTTTTTTTTTACTTAATCTCCCCTTCACTGACCTTCGTTCACCTTTCCATTTCTCTTACATTTTTTTGTCATTCTCTTTTGCTTAAAATGTACTTTTTGCTTTCTCCCTCTTTTTATTATCCGATGAAAATTATTTTCTCTATTACATTAGAATCTATTAATGTTATCTTTTTTTTATATCCTTTTCACGTAACTGCATTTAAATTTCCATTCAATTGTATTTCATTGACATATTGTTCTTTATCTAAAAAGTAGTTTCCTTTTCTTCTCCCAATCTTGACAGCCCCCTGCATTCGCATTTAACTCCTCTTCTGTTTCATATTATTTTTTTTTTTTACTTATTCGAAAAAAACAACTCATAAATGTAAATTTCAAGTACCTTCCCTTAACGGATTCTAGATTTAGCAACAAGGAAGAATTGATCTTCAGGGCTTTTAAAACATTTTTTTTTTCACAAAGTTTTCTGAATATCATGAAAAATATTACGTCAGTTTATCAAGAGATTCCTAATTTCAGATTAGGTAACTATGGCAATTTATGTAGGAAGTCTTTGCCTTGCAATTATGTTATATGATGATAAGTATAAGCAAGTAGACTGGTGACATACCAGTATTTTCAGAGAGAGAGAGAGAGAGAGAGAGAGAGAGAGAGAGAGAGAGAGAGAGAGAGAGAGAGAGATAAGCTTTCCTAAGTAAATAAAGCATTACAATACATATATATTATTAAGAGATATGATATCAACGGCACATCTACAGACAGTAACATCACAAGGTCATTTCATGTCGCTAAGAGCAAACGAATAAAGATACAACGGATGTCAACGCCGGACGTACGTACAGTATTCCTCCCGGTCGCCATAGTAACTATGAACAAGATCCAAACAAGCTCTGTATTCTCGGAAATAAAAATATAAAGATATCTGTCTTTCTTCTTCAATTCATTATTAAATTTATCGGCTTTCTGCCGTCTGCGTATACGCTTCATTCTAATTTGATTAAATCTCATTATGAAGTGGTGGTCAGCGATGATATCAGCCATGTAATCTCCACTATATAATAAAGAGCAACGTGACTGCATATTATATGTGAGGTATATATATATATATATATATATATATATATACTGTATATATACTTTATTGATTTCCTATCACGCTCAGTGGTATTGAGAGACGTATGACTATTCGGTCTCCCCCGTCCCTCGGGTAGGGGGTGTGGAAGTACTTATGCCTTGGTGAGAGGGGGTACCCCGAGAGGTACACTTCGAAATCACAATCTCCCAAACTGACGGGTCTTTAGTAATGGGGGAGGGGGTGAGAGGGATTGAATCTGTGTGCATATATATTTGAATATTTAGCCGTCATTTTAACAGACTGCGTATACTAGTTACCAATATTTTCCTCAAATCTAAATAACATCACTGCATCTAACATATCTTATACATTTTCATAGAAAAATCTGCCTGTTTGCAGCCAATGTAAAGACACGCAAAGGAAGGCCCTTCAACCAATGTTGGGGTTATTATTGAATAATGTACGATCTGGTTACGTCTGCTAGGTCTGTGGATTGCTCTCATACTACCGACCATCAGTCTAACCTAACTTATTTGGTGCCGCCCGATGCAGTGAAAAAAAAAAGAAAAGAGAGAGAGAGAGAGAGAGAGAGAGAGAGAGAGAGAGAGAGAGAGAGAGAGAGAGAGTAACCCGAACCCTGTAATCTTCTCGCATTAGCCGCTTCAAAGGAAAATCTAAAGGGACACTCAGCAGAGCGCAGACCTCCGCCGCGGCAGCTCTTTGTTTTACCTTGACCTTGACCTTTAACGTTAACATGTATTAATTGGCGTGGATTTTCATACACTCAAATATAAACCAAGTTTCCGCGGCAGCTCTTTTTTTTACCTTGACCTTAGCATGTATTAATTGGCGTGGATTTTCATACACTCAAATATGAACCATGTTTGAAGATTCTGTGGCAACGATGTTCAAACTTAACGGTTGATTACGTGAATTGGACATTTTGCTTGACCGTGACCTTGACCTTCCAAGATTTTATCATTTCCAGCTGTTTGCTTAACAGTTAGTCCCTGTAAGTTTCATTACTCTAAGATTAAAATTGTGGCCAAGAAGCTGTTCACAAACAAACACACAAAGCAGGGGGTAAAACATAACCTCTTTTCAACTTCGTTGACGGAGATAATGACGTAGAGTGGAAACATATTTATCTATCTATCTACCCTGCAAATAAATACATAAATAGCTTATACTATACTCTTCCTTTACCATCACATTAATAGTCACATTTAGAAAAATTAAAGCAAAGATGAGATTTCGTTTCTTCATTTAAGGATTGGTTAGCTAAAGCTAGTTCAGTGCTTGTCCCACTAAAACAAAAGTAAAAATATGATTTGTAAGAACAAGATGACACAATATAAGTACATATAATCATATTTATTACCACTAGAAGAAAAAAATTTGGAATATTCCTCTATTACTCAAAGATTCATATGATAATTACAAACACCAAGTTATAGTGCAATAAATCCTAACGCTTCTAAGACTATTCACCGTTTCAAGGATAAAATATCTAAACAAGATCAAGGAACAGTGCATTTATATGCAAACAGATGTTGTACTTGCATTTTGAATCTGTATAACTAAAATCATATTATAGAGAAGGTTACGAAATTAACAATTTAGATTAAGCTATCTTTCATAACAGAATCTTTCGACAAAATGTGAGGATACGATGTCCCTCCAAACACAAATGCCTTCAAGATATCTAGGGTTATAACAAGGTGTCAATATTAGCTTTTCGTTTATGCACGCCTCCTTCACTCTGTGCAACCAAGACGCTTCTCCTTTAATTACACCAACACAAACTGTTTGCTGTAATCATGATAAAGGATGACCACAGATCAATCACTTCGTAAGGCATATTTGACTATGCCCACCACAAGGTGATATTATGTTCACTATAGAGTGCATCCTCCTCCGGATAATTTTATTAGTTCTCTCTCTCTCTCTCTCTCTCTCTCTCTCTCTCTCTCTCTCTCTCTCTAGGTACATATGCATAAACACATACACACACATTAGTCAGGTTCCAAATCTCATAAAAGTGATTTTTTAATTGGGGGTGGTAGTTTTCCTGCCAAAATTATGAAAATTCATATCTAGGGGTATTTTGATATGATAAATCCATTGCAGCATGGTGCCAAAGCGAGAAATGACCGGAAATGGATCAAAATGGCATCTGTTTCAAGATGGCTGCCATTTCGTGTAATATCTGTATAGATAAACATATTTTGTCAGTTTGACTGAACAAAGTGATCTACACTTAATATGTATACCTCAGTGAGTTCATTTTTAATGATTTAATTGAATGAACACATTCTTGTTGCCTTAAATCCAAGATGGCCGCCAAAACAGAGGGTTTAGACTATCTCTGTAATTTACGGAATTGTCTCCATTGATTGCAATTTTTCACAAATGATATGGAAACATCAGTACTGATTTTGAACAATGTTACACAGATTGCAGCATCACAATTAGTAGTTTTTAATAACATATAGTTATATGTAATGAATATATTTTATTGTAACTGGTACTACTTCACATGGGATACGATATTATGTTGAACTAGGTATCAAAAAGTAGTCTAGCTGCGGGCGGCTAATGCAGGTGCAACTGATGATAAACTTAAACAAAAGTGCACACAGGCTCAAAAGTTAAAACTTAATTCACTTTTAACATAAAACATTTGCTAATTTTTTAAACTGTCCACAACTGCTAAAACAAACTAGACAAAATTATTTATGCATGGCTGGTCTTCTTTGGATCTCTTATGACAAAGGATTGTACATTGAAGTTTAGATTTGAAACAACTGCACTTGTTTGATTGGCAGCCAGTTTTACAATTACATGACACCATTTCAATGACAGCGTCTGGAATGGGATGATTTGTCATCATAACTGGTATCAATTTCTGTTTCTCACTATCTAAGTTGAACCCCACGGAGATCAGAGCATTTGTTTTCATTTCAAGTACAGGCTCAGTAGCATTTTGCCATACATGCGCTTGAAGGAAGGCACGAGAGATGTGCAGCCGAGCTGCATCACTAGTAGGGGGTATTTCTTCTGGGCGATTGGTAGTCAATATACTCTTAACTCGCATGGCGTCCAACGATGATGACTGGTTGTCTTTGTACAATCTGCACATGAAGACTTCAACGTGCTTGTAGTCAATTTCAGATGGGCTTTTAAGGTTAGTATTGTCCAGAAGATTGTGGAAATCCTTAAAAGTATTCCATGCAGTTGATTTGCCAATGCCATATATATAACTCGTGGTATCACATCCAGTTAAAGAGTGAAGAAGGGGGATAGATATAGGATCCATGCCTTGGCTTATGATTCCTTCTACCACAAATTTGATGTCTGTGATCTTTTGTTCTTTTCCAATCTGCTGCTGTAAATACACTTTCCTATTTCCAAAATGTTTGTAGTTGGCAAGAAGAATCACAAATACATCAGTATCCTGTGACACTACCACAATATGTTCCGCGGTTGAATTGACTATGCTTAATACCATACGGGTATCTGCTTCCTTATGGTCAGACTCCATGCTATCTAACTGTATGCCCAAAGAGGATGAACGGACATCCATGGGGTCTTCAAATGCCCCAGAGACAACAATAATCTTATCTTGAGGTGCATTTTTGATGAGAGTATCACCAAGGAGCTGCTGCAGAGCAATCTTGTTATCATTTATGCTCAAAATGCTTTTGAAGTTGTCACCTTGAGGCAGGTTTACTTCTGGGGAAATTACTTTTGGCACCGCTTTGCGTTTTTGTTTTCTTTTTCCTTGTTTGTCTTTGGATTTAGAGGCCCTAGCACTTCGTGTGTCATCTTTGATGGAAGTTCCATCATAGCGGTCCATCACAATGTCTATCCTTGTGCTTGGAAACTTATATACCCCCTTGCAGTACTCTGTAGCAAATTCTCCGAATGTACTAATCGATTTAGTTGAAACCCTGTAGACATACGCCATCCCATCAACAACATGCTGTGAAGAAGTGGGGTCTATTTGGGGAACAATTTGGGAAGGCTGAACTTTTGCAGTTTCACAAATGTTGTTGACTAGATCTGACTTGTTTCCTTTCCTCATGGTCTTATCTGTATAAAACAGTGCAATGGGGACAGACATCATTTCATGCTTTGCGATATGTTGCAGATCTACTGGCCTTCCAGCTTCATATGCTACACAGAGACGCTGTAGCACACCTCTGTTTGCATTTACAACTTTATTTTGCTGAGAGCCTGTTTGGTCCACTTCAAATAAGTTAGAAAAAAGTGGGACTTTTCATTTTCTTCATTGCAGCACTGAATAGTACACTTGGTTTAGACTGTCCAATAGCGCGAACAAGCCTTTCCTTCATAAACCTTTTCACCTCTTCCTGGCCTTTAGATTCACTTTCTAATAATGACTCTTCAATGTGGGGAGGAGCTACATCTTTATTGATGATTGTTGTTAGCTTATCTGGGTTACGTCCTTCAAACAAGTTATACTTAAGCATCTGTTCAACCAGCTTGTCTTCATACCTAGCTTCAAGCTTCAGTTCACTTGGTGTCAAGTCATTTTCATTCTGGCTGACATTATAGTAGTCACATGCATTGGTAGTGATAGTCGACCTTGCATGAAATGACAACATCCACCTGAAAAAAATAGTAACAATATCTAAAACTTTATTTCATTATCAATTGTAAAACTAAAATATGAATTGTTACAAATATATTAAAAACAATTATAGTTTCTGAATACATACAGACCTTCAGGTACTGATGCATATGCATTCTCCTCTGTAAGTTCGGCTTTCTTATTTGGAGTATGCTGTAGTATCAAATTCCTTAAATATAGTGCAACATGAACCATCTGGACCATTTCATTTTCATTATATGCAGGTAGTTTCAAAGCATGTTCATCAATAGAACCAGTGTTCAAAATTTCACAGACATCTACCTGGGATAACGAAGAAGAGATAAGGAGATCATCTTCAAGTTCTGTACCTTGGCGAGGAATAATAGTTATATCAGGCAAGAGTTTTGTAAGTTTGTACTTAAAGAATGCACGTCTTGATTCATAATAATAAGGTACCACCAAAGACTGTTCATTACATAGGTCTTGAAATCGACTCCAGCATTCAGATACTAAAACTGCTTGACCCCGACACGTGCGCCATTGAATTTCCAGTTTCAGTTGATTGAATATAGCGTTATGAGAAGCTTGGCTTATGCTACTTTCCTCACTGCATACTGTTACACGAGCTCGATTACGTAAACATAGTGAGTGATAAAGGACATCACCAGCTATAGCATCCCGAGCAGATTCCAATCTTGCCATAAGTTCAAAATCACCCATAGCAATGTTTTGTAACTTTTCGTGCATACTGAATGTTCTGGCACATGACAGCTCACCACTTTCTACCCCAGAACAACATAACACACAGTGAGTGCCCTTTATGTAAGTTTTGGCCTGACTTCTAAGGAATACTCTTCCAGAATTATCCAAACCACCCATGTCCATATCAGTAGCGTCTGCATTATCAGAAAAACGGTCGAGTTTAAGTTTGCTCATGAAATTAGGCCTATATTCACGGTGCCATACTAGCTTGGGATGATCAGTTTCCTGAAAGATATCATCTAGTATAGCCAACGCCGCTGTTATGCAGGCTGGCCTCTCTACCTTGTTTTTCCAGAGTTCACATTGTGATTTTATGTCTTGAATATTTGTAACATCAGAAACAGGCTTATTTTTCCTAAACTTTGTCTTTGGGTCCTTCTTATCATTTTGACAAACAAAGCACTTCTGCTCATAATCAAACCGTGCTGGGCGCTTGGCCGATGACGCCATATCCCTAGTTATTATACTTCTACGATGCAGTTATTTCACAACCTATTGCTGAAATGAGAACATATTATTACCCCAAACTATCTATACTAATATAATTTATATGAAAACATCATAAACGTTGTCCTGTAAAATGAATAATCAGTTTGATTTTGTGAATATTTAAACAAAAAATGTAGAAATTCAAAAAATAAAGGGCAATGTTAACGTATACATTTTAGTGGCCATCTTGAATTTAAGACTACACAAATTCATAAAATCAATAAAATTACTTGAAATAGACTCGTTTAGTCCCAAACAGTAAAAACAGATAATTTTGTTCAATGAAATGGACAAAATATTGTTATCTTCGCAGAAATGGTACGAAATGGCGGCCATCTTTAAATGGACGCCATTTTGAGCCATTTCTGTTCATTTTTCGCTTTGGCACCATGTTGCAATGGATTTGTCATGTCAAAATCTCCCAAGATAGAAAATTTCATAATTTTGGCAGAAAAACTACCACCCCAATGGAATTTTTAGTTTTGGACCCTGACTACATTTTACATATATATATATATATATATATATATATATATATATATATATATATATATATATATATATATATACATACAGAATATGCTTTATATATGCATACATATATAATTATATTTACGTACATATATCATATATAATATACATACAAAATATGCATATAAACATACATTATATATATATATATATATATATATATATATATATATAATATATATATATATATATACATATATAATTATATTTACGTACATATATCATATATAATATACATACAAAATATGCATATAAACATACATTACATATATATATATATATATATATATATATATATTATATATATATATATATATATATATATATAAATCAAGTTTGAGCTTTTCAAGTTACACTGATTCAACCGCCAGGTTAAAAATATCATTCCACAATCGGGTCTCAGTTGGAATAAAGATTCTAGAATACTGTGTAATGTTGTGTTTTATGGTGGAGAAGGTAAGACTTGACGAGTTAATATACATGTGTATATATAAATCAGAATCACTTGAAAACCCGGATGCCATACCTAGAGCAAGGGGACAGCGGTGCATATTAAAACTCGGCATGAATGTGGAAATTCATTTTCATCTATCAGAATCCCGACTTAGATAACTCCATCTTCTTATCACTATGGCTAAAATACAAGATGATAGTAAGGTCTCTTTTCTTTTTGCTAGTGATTCCAATGATCACCATAATGAGTGGTTAAATTCTGTTCCTCCTACTGATTGGCATGTCTTAGGAGTTTTGGACTTAGTCTCTGAATCAGGCTGTGAGAAAATCAAAAGGTCTCGTTGCATATGCAGATGATGCTACTCGTATGTATATTTATATATGATATATGTACGTAAATATATTTATATATGTACGTAAATAGCTAAAATTAGTGAATGGTGCAAATTATGGGGCATGAAAAGTTGAACACTGACGAACCTCAAAGTATGATTGAAAATAGGTCTAGGACATCCAGACCTCTGCATTGACAATGTTTCTTTTAACTATATACACTCCTTTAAAATTTTAGGTATGATTTTTGATTGGAAATTAACTTTTGATAAACACATTCAGTCCGTTTTCTTCTACAATTGCAAAAAAAAAAAAAAAAAAAAAAAAAAAAAAAAAGAGGCGTATTGAGAAAGTCTTTTATAATTTTCGATGCTCAACCTATTTTGAAAAGTTTTAATTCTTTCATTCTACCTTGTTCCGAGTATTATTCTCCTGTCTGGTCTTCAGAGACAGAATAATAATAATAACAACAGACTTGAGATCTATTAAATTTCGTTCAGTTAGTTCTTACTGTATGTTGCAAAAGATTTTCTTTCCTCTCTGACCATCCTTTGCATTCAGATCTTCAGAGATTTCCATCCAACATGTAATGCTAAGTACACAATTCATTATAGCAGTCTTGCCTTCTCCATCATAAGGCTCGGTACTACACGTGCATTATGAAATTATCTTCTTGCCCTGGTAGATGAATCGGTGATTGTGGTAACATATTTGAAAAGTCCTTCGCTGGCAATCTGTTGCGTGTGAGTTCGAAGCCTGCTCAAGACCGACAGTTTCTATTAGTGTTAGGCTGTTGAGTCATTAGCAAACATTCCTGCCATCCCAAGAATAGCTTGATGGAGAGACAGGCTGGTTGATCATCATATGTATATAATATATGGTCAGTCACAAGGGCATTGTCCTATCTCTTGCCTCTGCTATTCAAGTGTGACCTTTAGACCTTCTAACTTATGAAATTCAAACTCATTATAAATGCTTTTATGTTGAAACAATATGACTCATTTCATTTTATGGTTCTTGTCGGAGTTAATATAGTTGAACAGATATTTGTCATTATAGTTAATTAACTACTACTGGATGTTAGGCATTATGCTGATTTCCCAGTTGGGAGTCTTTGGGTTGCAGGATTTTGCTTTTCCGATAAGGTCCTATAGGTTGGCTATCAATAATATTATATATACATATCTGTATGTTATACACACAAACATACAGACATATACATATACAATATATACATACATATATATATATATATATATATATATATGTATATATATATATATATATATATATATATATATATATATATATATATATATATATATATATATATATACTGAAGGTCCAAAGTTCCCATCACTTATAAAGTACATTTCAAGATCTTGTGCAATCAAACTGAAACTTATTCTAATAAATGAAATATCTTATTATATCAACTCCTATCACGAGTACGTGAGAATAAATATAACGAAATAAAATTTTGCAAATAAACTCTAGAACTCGAGATTATCTTCAAAGAATTCAAGGCAACTCGACCAGAAATGATCAAGACAGAGTAAAATAAAAGATCTAAGATAGAATTATATATCTAAATAAAGTGTCTGTTGAAACTGTCTTGCAAATGCTATAGCAAAATATCAGAGATGCCATTTTTTTTTTTTAGTTAATTTAATTCTATATGTGGTGTTCATGATCTCTGCAGTTCAAAACTTACGTATACTATATAGATATATAAAGAAAACTCACACAATATATGCACAGACATACACTCACACATATATATATATGTACCCACACATACATATATATATATATATATTATATATATATATATATATATATATATATATATATATATTATATATATATATATATATATATATATATATATATATACATGTACACTCAACCAATATTCAAATTTAGAAGCCCATATGAATGAATGTCAGAGTTCAATACCAATCTAAATTGTGCCTCGAAAATAACAACAGTAAAAAAGTTAAAAAAAGGAAAATGAAACAAATCGTACTGCAATTGCAATCACAGAACATATGTCAAAAGCAAAACTCCATTTATGATTTGTGAAACATCGAATCTGTTTGACCAACCTTCGATTACATAAATCTCCTGGATAGGGATTATGAAGACAAGCTAGTTTGCTTGTAAAATACAGAAGATGTGTTTGTGTGTCACGCATTGACTATGTAAATATGTATTTAATAGCAGGCCCTCTCCATCATGAGGCTCAATACTACACAGTTATTCTAGAAGTTTTATTCCAGCTGTTACCAAGTTTGTGGAATGATCTTCCTAATCGGGTAGTCGAATCATTAGAACTTTAAAAGTTCAAAGTTGGAGCAAATTTTTATGGTTGACCGGGCTGACATGAGTGTTTTTATAGTTTATATATGACATATCTGTTTTTGACGTTGTTAATAGTTTATATAGGACATATCTATTTTGAAGTTGTTACTGTTTTTAGAATGATTTATTGTTAGTTTGTTCCCATCATTTATTTATTTCCTTATTTCCTTTCCTCACTGGGCTATTTTTCCCTATTGGAGCCCTTGGGCTTATAGCATCTTGCTTTTCCAACTAGGGTTGTAGCTTGGCTAGTAATAATAATAAATAATAATAATAATAATAATAATTTGAGTAAAATAGTCTGATATATTCATATTTTTCTTTTAATATTATAAAGTACAGCGGTAACGTGTTCACCTTGCATTCGCATGGCAGCAGATCGATCCCGGTCAGGGACCGTGAGTTTAAACTATTTACTGGGGAGGCCACTGCTTCGGTATGGGTTGCCCGGTGACGTTCTGATGAGCATCTATTCTGATGAAATTGGAATTAAAACCAGACACCTTTAACCTTCAATCCATATGATATAACATTGAAGTGGAGTGAAGAACGCATATGGTAAAATGCACATTTAGAAACCGATTTATTTCTCTCTAATACTCAATTTCAGAGGATACAAATACTGAAAAAACATAGACAAGAACAGATTTTGTTTGAAATTCATATTCCTGCGTTAAACATTTCATAATTAAAGTACTGGAAAGACAGAAATAGACTTTCTAGTAATAAGAGAGAGAGAGAGAGAGAGAGAGAGAGAGAGAGAGAGAGAGAGAGAGAGAGAGAGAGAGAGAGAGAGAGAGAGAGAGTGTATCAGTCAGAAGTTTCTTGCGGTCTAAATTAAGTAGGCGATGCAGTAACAGAAATAGCTACTTGAAATTTTGTTTTTTCATTCATGGTCATATTTCACTTCCATTTTGAGTCACGATTATGTTTGGATATTCAAGGTGAAAGTACTGGGCAGAATATTTATTCGAATAATTGATCACTAAAACCATTCCTCAGCAACGTCTGTGGTTGCAATAATACTCTATAATAATTTCAATAACTTTGATATTTTTATAATTATTATAATTTCTATAATTTCAATAACAATCATATTAATCACCCCCAAAAACTAAACAAATAACTTATTATGGATATACTTTTTCAAGGAAGTCATCTCACCTACGGGAAAGATAATTCATTTTCGAAGAAAAAAATACTAACAAAGAGTAGCAGAAAACCCAGAACCATAAGCTATCTTAATGTCTTATCAAACGCCCTCGTCTCTACTACCAAGCACCAATAGCTGTGGAAAACGATTAACATTCAGGGGATTTAGTTATGAAAAGGACTTTCCCGTCTGTGATTTCTTGGAACAGGAATACTTCTAGTCTTCTTCAGACAGCAAATATCACTTAACCTTTCATTACGAGGCAGCGGCGTAAGTCCTTTCTAGTCTCTTCAGTCAACAAAATGCACAGAAGTCCTTCTATTCTCCTCTGGAACAAGAAGCACCACCATCTTTTAAATATTTTTTTACACTAAGTGGCATGGGATTATACCTTTTCTCTTTTGACATCCAAAGATATTCAGCAAGTGGTATTGTAGTCTCTGTGCCACTTGTACCACCAATTGCACAGAAATTTATATAATCTCTTCAGACACCAATTGGATCACAAGTCTTTTTGTTCTCTTCTATTACCTAGCGACATGTGAGTCCTCCTACTCTCTGCAGACACCAAGTAGGGAAGTCAAGTTCCGATGAAAAGCACAGGAATCTTCCCATACCTTTATGATACCAGTTGACAATGGAGTTCGATACTTGATGTCCCATACCTTTATGATACCAGTTGACACTGGATTTCGATACTTGATGTCCCATACCTTTATGATTCCAGTTGACACTGGAGTTCGATACTTGATGTCCCATACCTTTATGATACCAGTTGACACTGGAGTTCGATACTTGATGTCCCATACCTTTATGATACCAGTTGACACTGGATTTCGATACTCGATGGCAAGGGAATCTTCATAATCACGCGTTAGATCGATTAGCAATTGAGTCTATTTTAATTCCAGACACCAAGTAGCACAGGAGTCTTCCTATTCTCTTCCTATACCATGTGACGAGTCTTTCAAATATCTTCTGACTCAATTTGGATCACGAGTCTTCCTACTTTCTTTTAACACCAAATGACAAAAACATATATTCTCTTAGTAAGAGGGATTAGTCTTTTCATTATCTAATGACGCTAATCCAATAGTTTAAAACATAAGAAGGATAAATTAAATAATTTAGTTTAATTGTTCGAGAGGTAATAGCCCATCTAGATTTGCTTGCAATTGTGTTCGATTTGGCTTAATTTCCTAGGATTACAGTAATACATGAATTGAGAGAGAGAGAGAGAGAGAGAGAGAGGAGAGAGAGAGAGAGAGAGAGAGAGAGAGAGAGAGAGAGAGAGAGAGAGAGAGAGAGAGAGAGAATCAATCGTCAGACGTCTACAGATTCGCAACTATTTCTAAAATTATTATTAAGCCGCCCCACACCCTTTGGGTATGAAATTTGTTCAATTGAGAGAGAGAGAGAGAGAGAGAGAGAGAGAGAGAGAGAGAGAGAGAGAGAGAGAGAGAGAGAGAGAATCCTCCTACACATAAGAATGAATCTCTTCCCCCCCCAACCCACCCTAATTACCAGTTAATTGCAAGATTTAGTCGAACAATATAATAATGTTCCTGAAAAAATAAAACATTATGAAACTATTCATAAAATAGACTTAGAATCAAGTCTTCGTTTCATAAAACAACTCGAAAAGAAAAAGGAAAAAAACATTAGGAGATTATTCATAAAATAGACTTAGAAATCAAGTCTTCATTTCATACACTTGATAAGAAAAAGGAAAACAAATGTGAAACTTTTCTGCCCTGGTACAACAGATGTCCCATTTTCTCTCTTCAAGAAGCATGAGGAGAATTGAAGAAAAGAGGAGCCTATCATCTTAAAGAGGTCCATTCTTTCCTTCGCCAGCATCCTTCGCTTCTACCCAAAAGCTACATTTATTTCCCTCCGGCTCAAGAAGAAAAAAAAACATAAATGATGACAATCACAGTCTGACCAATATCCTCATACCTCTGGTAACATGGCTAACCAACAAACAGCCAAGTGATATTGGCGGTAGTCATCTTTGTCACCATAATCCTCTGTGCACGCTTATTTCGCCCTCTCCCCCCCTCCCAACTCCCTCCCTCCCTCCTCCCTCTCACCCTCTTTGCTTCCTCCACCTTACCCCTATTTGCAACCGCTATTGATTTCCGTACCTACGCAAAAGCACGCATGAGCAAATCTCGTGCACCGGCAACCAAGGGAACTCCAGGCAGGTTTTCAGAATGGGTTACGATGACGTCACGAGCTTTCACCGTTTCTATTTTGGGATATACCAAACGCCCACGACCCTCTCTCTCTCTCTCTCTCTCTCTCTCTCTCTCTCTCTCTCTCTCTCAAACGTGTACGTATGTTTGTTCTCTAGTGGCAAACTAGCAAATGTATATTTTAATGGCGAGATGAAATTGCCTACGTACATTTATTTCTCCTAAAATCATACTCCTCTCTCTCCCTCTCCCTCCCCCCCCCCTCTCTCTCTCTCTCTCTCTCTCTCTCTCTCTCTCTCTCTCTCTCTCTCTCTCTCTCTCTCGTTTGTGTCGATATATCTACTTTAAAACTTGGGCTCGGAACAAAATCGCTTACGTGTGTCTGTGTGCACAAGGATCTTCAGAATGAAATTTCGTGTCTCACTCTTGATCTTTCCTTCACTGAACTGTATAATTTATACAGTTCACATTAAAGTCTAAAGAGACCTCTTTCCAAATATAACATCACGTGAACATCTTCATAAATGGCCCACGCATGAATTGAATATAGGCTAATCTTTGGTCTTAATCATTAGCTGAAAGAAGTAACTGGTAAATGATACAATTATTTTTATGTACTCTGATTTTATCTTGCATATGTAGCTACTTTATATTAGAACTGAATAGCTATTGTATAGATAGATTTTAAGATGATGATGATGATGATAATAATAATAATAATAATAATAATAATAATAATAATAAGTGTGTTGATGAAGAGTACATTTTTTTCTACATCTGTGCTTCTCTCATAGTTTTATATTATCAACATCACAGCA
>NC_090761.1:52591163-52596163 GCF_036898095.1 Palaemon carinicauda | reverse complement strand
TTTTCAGTTAAAAAACAATCTCCCGTTTATTATAAAGAGCAAGTGTATGGCTATATATATATATATAATATATATATATATATATATATATATATATACATATATATATATATATATATAAAATATATATATATATATATATATATATATATATATATATATATATATACACATATATTATATATATATATTATATATATATATATATATATATATATATTTCTTTCCAATTACGCTCATCTCTCCCCCTCACTCGGGTAAGGGGAAGAGGGAGTAGTCATGCTCTGGTGAGACGGGGGTGCGTGTATGTGTACGAGTGCGCGCGTATCTATCTAAATATTTAGCAAATCACTCCTTACTTAAGGGTCCCATTCACTAGTACACAATTTAGTAAAGGTAAATTGCTAAAGAAATACCATTCTACATCACGCTTATTGTCCCAATCTACGCTTGTTTTACGTATGGTATTTCCTGGTATTGTTTTTTATTTATTTATGAAATATAAACAGAAATGCAATATTAATTTCAAAATGACTACCTGATGACAATATTTCATTATAATTACTATCAAGTCCGACATCCTTTTTTTACAAAACGAATTCCCGTTTCATGATTACATTTCTCTCTAATTCTTTAGTTTCATCCGAGGTTTAATTACGTTTCAAGCCGTAACGGCTGTGGTCTTTATGTATAAGATACTTAAACAAATATATATATATCCCTTTTGTTCACTCATTTATTTCCTTTATTAGAAATATAAAATACAATATTCAAATGATAATGCAGAAAAAATCTAGCCGAGATACAATCTCCTACACACATTATATATATATATATATATATATATATATATATATATATATATATATATATACATATATATATATATACATATATATATACATATATATATATACATATATATATATACATATATATACAGCATATATATATACAGTACATATATATATATATATATATATATATATATATATATATATATATATATATATATATATATATATATATACTGTATATGCATTTATGTATATATATATATATATATATATATATATTTATATATATATATATATATATATATATATATATATATATATATATATAATACACGTTAAGTTACCTTCATATTTTAATTCTTAACCCCCAAATAATTTTCAATATTGAATTTAATCCAACTGGGAATAAAAACCAAAAGGAAAATTCTCTTCAATTACTTCTAGCAAAGACCAGAACTGCAACGTACGAGCCGAAACTAAAACAGAGAGTGAACTTCAACCCACTGTTTCAAGTCCTACGTCATTTCTGCACTTGGCTGTGGGCTTCGTAGTAACAAGCAACACGAAATGTGAAATGAAATCCAGATGGTAAGAGGGTATTGTCGCTGGGGAAAATATATATAACTGGATAAAGTATGATAGATGTATAAAATTATGTTAGTGTATGTATGTATGTATGTATGTATGTATGTGTGTGTATATATAATATATATATATATATATATATATATATATATATATATATATATATATATGTATATAATATAAGTGATATATGTATAAAATTATAAACACACACTTACATATATATATATATATATATATATATATATATATATATATATATATATATATATATATATAGTGATATATGTATAAAATTATAAACACACACTCACACATATATATATATATATATATATATATATATATATATATATATATAGTGATATATGTATAAAATTATAAACACACACACACACACACACACACATATATATATATATATATATATATATATATATATAAAAGGTTCTCTCTCTTGCCTATTTTAGTTTTTTAATTATCTAAACCTCTGCACTGTTTTAAATAAACTCTCTCTCTCTCTCTCTCTCTCTCTCTCTCTCTCTCTCTCTCTCTCTCTCTCTCTCTCTCTCCATTTAATAGCACAAACGAACAAAACCCGAACAATAACAGTTCACATAAAAACGCACCGTAGGAATATCTCCAAATCTCCAAGGGCCATGAACACATCAGCAAAATCTGGCTCTTTTAAAATAGTCCAAATATTATTAAAGGATAAAGGGAGAAAACTATTCGAACCTTAATTAGCCTTTTCTAACCTCGCGGACCTCCAGCAATTTACCATGAATTTCAATTTCTGAGGATCACGGGATCAACCACGTGCAACTCCAGCCCTCTTGGCTTTCTATACTCCTACACCCTTTCTTCCAGTCCCTTTCTTTAAAAAGAAAAAAAAATTTTTTTTTTTTTTTTTTACTAAATCCCCTGTTTTCTCCTATTCCCCATATCCTATTCTTCTTGTACTATCCCCCAACCCCTTCTTCTATCTATTACCCATTTCACGCTGTTCTCCTGTCTACTTTTCGTAAAGCCAATTCTCCCTTCTAACCCCCCTCTCAGTCTAAATTTCACCCTATTGAATGAATAATGAAAAAAAAAACCTTTGTACCTCACTGTCCCCTTCCACACTCCTAAAAATCGCTTCCCAAGGCAGACATCCTGTTTTGGCAGCTACGTCCTGCTACATAATTGTTAAGCTCTTTAAGAAAGTTAAGGGAGAGGTATGGAAAAGAATTTTCCCATCTTAAAAAAATGCTTTGATGTATCTTTTAACCTGTTTTCTTATGAACGCCGAGAAACTTGGACCTGTTTCGATAACCTGGTCTGCTGGGTGGAATTCTTTTTGTTACAAGTTAAATCTGACTGCAAGCTTCAAATCAGCATATAAAATGCATCTATATTTTATACAGAGAGAGAGAGTCATAACAGATAATAAATCAAAAACCTCATAGCCACAGAAAGAACGCTGTTGATCCGACAATGGAAAACCATCGATCATTATTAAACCATCTGTAAAGGAAGCGACGTGACAATGCAAACAAACATTACAAATAGATAGTAAAAATATTAACAAACAGACTTAAATAACAAGGAATAGAATATTAGTTCTAAGTAAACCCAAGAAACTGAAACCTGACTGGTGAACGCCAGACTGGGGTTCGAGTCTCAAACTCGTTAGTTCCTTCGGTCGCTGCAGCCGCACCATCCTTGTAAGCTAAGAATCGGGGGTTTGGAGGAGCCTATAGGTCTATCTGCTGAGTCATCAGCAGCCATTGCCTGGCCCTCCTTGGTCCTAGTTTGGGTGTAGAGGGCGCATGTACGCAGATCATATGTCTATATGGTCAGTCTCTAGGGCTTTGTCCTGCTTGCTAGGGCAATGTCACTGTCCCTTGCCTCTGCCATTCATGAGCGGTCTTCAAGCCTTTATCATTATTATTATTATTATTATTATTATTATTACTATTTGCTAAGCTACAACCCTAGTTGGAAAAGCAGGATGCTATAAGCCCAGGGGCTCCAAAAGGGAAAATAGCCAAGTTAGGAAAGGAAATAAGGAAAAATAAAATATTTTAAGAACTAAAAACTTTGAAATAAATATTTCCTATGTGGACTATAAAAACTTTAACAAGACAAGAGGAAGAGAAACTAGATACAACAGTGTGCCCGACTGTACCCTCAAGCAAGAGAACTCTCATCCAAGATAGTGGAAGACCATGGTACAGAGGCTATGGCACTACCTAAGACTAGAGAACAATGGTTTGATTTTGTTGTGCCCTTCTCCTAGAAGAGCTGCTTACCATGGCTAAAGAGTCTCTTCTACCCTTACCAAGAGGAAAGCAGCCACTAAACAATTACAGTACATTAGTTAACCCCTTGGGTGAAGAAGAATTGTTTGGTAATCTCAGTGTTCTCAGGTTTAAGAGGACAGAGGAGAATCTGTAAAGAATAGGCCAGACTATTCGGTGTCTGTGTAGACAAAGGGAAAATGAACCGTAACCAGAGAGAAGGATCCACTGTAGTACTGTCTGGCCAATCAAAGGACCCAATAACTCTCTAGCGGTAGTATCTCAACGGGTGGCTGGTGCCCTGGCCAACCTACTACCTATAAAGAGGAGTCGAAGATAGAAATGGCAGAAAGGACGAAATAGGAAACCTAAGTAGAAGTGTCAGAATCATTTGAATCAGGCAAAAATGGGAATGGTTTGGAAAGGAGTCTTCTGTCTGTCTCCTTTCAGTCTAAAATCGTATTCCCCTTCTATCGGGATTCGAACCAAAAATTCATTACGGCTCACAGTGTCGCACTTTGAACCTTATTAGATGCATAAGGGCAGAATGTAATTGTCCTTTTGTCTCCCTTGGAGTCACTAGGGATTATTTTGTATTTCCTGAGTGCGTTTCTTTCGTTCAAATGCCGAATATTAACATAAATGGAAAGTCAAATAAAAAATTACCCACTGTAGTCATTTTATGTGTACTTCTATCTTGGTTAGCAGTACCTATACAGATTTTATTTTAGTAAGGATTTGTTAGAGAGAGAGAGAGAGAGAGAGAGAGAGAGAGAGAGAGGAGAGAGAGAGAGAGAGAGAGAGAGAGGAGAGAGAGAGAGAGACGTAAAGTAGCTATTTTTTTATAACTTTTTACTTAAAATTATTCATATTTCAGTGGTTATTTTTTATTTTTTTTAATTTAAATGATTATTCATATTTCTGTAGCTATATTCTAATTTCTTAATTAAAATTATTTTTTCATATTTCAATTCCTATTTTCATGAAATTAAATTCCAATAAAAAATAAAAAAATAAAAAGGTTCCATCAAGAATTGGCGGAAAGCCCCAAAACCAATCAGGTGTAACCTAATAACAAACGAATCCCTCTTAACCTTATTTCAGTAATTACCAACGACCGCAACCAAAGCCTAACGTCAATATTGCATTTCATAAGATTCAATTCACTAACTTATCTAGTCAAATATTAAATTTTCTATCATTACTTCCTGGATCTACAATATTTTGTTGGTATAAAACTACGAAAAATAAACCTAACCTCGTGGTAACGTCCCTGATTGGTGATCGCCAGACTGGGTTTCGAGTTCCGGTCAAACTCGTTAGTAACTTTGTT
>NC_090761.1:52583903-52585663 GCF_036898095.1 Palaemon carinicauda | reverse complement strand
TTCATAAAATAGACTTAGAATAAAGTCTTCATTTCATAAAACAACTCGAGAAGAAAAAGAAAAAAAAAAATATTAAGAGATTATTCATAAAATGGACTTGAGAAATCAAGTCTTCATTTCATACACCAACTTGAGAAGAAAAAGGAAAACAAATGTGAAACTTTTCTGCCCTGGTACAACAGATGTCCCATTTTCTCTCTTCGAGAAGCATGAGGAGAATTGAAGAAAAGAGGAGCCTATCATCTTAAAGAGGTCCATTCTTTCCTTCGCCAGCATCCTTCGCTTCTACCCAAAAGCTACATTTATTTCCCTCCGGCTCAAGAAGTAAAAAAAACATAAATGATGACAATCACAGTCTGACCAATATCCTCATGCCTCTGGTAACATGGCTAACCAACAAACAGCCAAGTGATATTGGCGGTAGTCATCTTTGTCACCATAATCCTCTGTGCACGCTTATTTCGCCCTCTCCCCCCTACCAACTCCCTCCCTCCCTCCTCCCTCTCACCCTCTTTGCTTCCTCCACCTTACCCCTATTTGCAACCGCTATTGATTTCCGTACCTACGCAAAAGCACGCATGAGCAAATCTCGTGCACCGGCAACCAAGGGAACTCCAGGCAGGTTTTCAGAATGGGTTACGATGACGTCACGAGCTTTCACCGTTTCTATTTTGGGATATACCAAACGCCCACGACCCTCTCTCTCTCTCTCTCTCTCTCTCTCTCTCTCTCTCTCTCTCAAACGTGTACGTATGTTTGTTCTCTAGTGGCAAACTAGCAAATGTATATTTTAATGGCGAGATGAAATTGCCTACGTACATTTATTTCTCCTAAAATCATACTCCCCACCCTCTCTCTCTCTCTCTCTCTCTCTCTCTCTCTCTCTCTCTCTCTCGTTTGTGTCGATATATCTACTTTAAAACTTGGGCTCGCAACAAAATCGCTTACGTGTGTCTGTGTGCACAAGGATCTTCAGAATGAAATTTCGTGTTTCACTCTTGATCTTTCCTTCACTGAACTGTATAATTTATACAGTTCACATTAAAGTCTAAAGAGACCTCTTTCCAAATATAACATCACGTGAACATCTTCATAAATGGCCCACGCATGAATTGAATATAGGCTAATCTTTGGTCTTAATCATTAGCTGGTAAATGATACAATTATTTTTAAGTACTCTGATTTTATCTTGCATATGTAGCTACTTTATTTTAGAACTGAATAGCTATTGTATAGATAGATTTTAAGATAATAATAATAATAATAATAATAATAATAATAATAATAATAATAATAATAATAATAATAATAATAATAAGGGTGTTGATGAGGAGTAGTACATTTTTTCTACATCTGTGCTTCTCTCATAGTTTTATATCATCAACATCGCAGCATCTTTCTCGCTCTCACTTAAACGCACACACATACACACACAAATAAATGACCGGCAGTTGATGCTAAAACAAGGGAACGAAATGATTACATTCTTCAAGAATAATAAGTATGCATCTGTTTGATTGATTGATTTGAGGTTTTCTGGCATCCTGCATGCATATGCATCTGTTTGAAAATTAATTGAATTTATATGCTATTTGCAATGAAAAAACAGACAAGCAATAACTCCACCACCTACTCGTGCATCACCACCTATTCTTATGTCGTTTGACATCAAATGAAAAAAAAAGTCTTTAAGGAAAATTGGGTCGCATTGTTCTTTCATTGTACAAAAGAAATGCTTGACGTCAAGACCCTCATTTCTT
>NC_090761.1:52558903-52576403 GCF_036898095.1 Palaemon carinicauda | reverse complement strand
CTCAAACTCGTTAGTTCCTTTGGTCGCCGCAGCCGCACCATCCTTGTGAGTTAAAAATCGGGGGTTTGGAGGAGCTTATGGTCTATCTGCTGAGTCATCAGCAGCCATTGCTTGGCCCTCCTTGGTCCTAGTTTGGGTGTAGAGGGCGCATGTACGCAGATCATATGTCTATATGGTCAGTCTCTAAGGCTTTGTCCTGCCTGCTAGGGCAATGTCACTGTCCCTTGCCTCTGCCATTCATGAGCGGCCTTCAAGCCTTTATTATTATTATTATTATTATTTGCTAAGCTACAACCCTAGTTGGAAAAGCAGGATGCTATAAGCCCAGGGGCCCTAAAAGGGAAAATAGCCCAGTGAGGAAAGGAAACAAGGAAAAATCAAATATTTTAAGAACTGTAAAAACTTTGAAATAAATATTTCCTAAGTGGACTATAAAAACTTTAACAAGACAAGAGGAAGAGAAACTAGATACAACAGTGTGCCCGAGTGTACCCTCAAGCAAGAGAACTCTCATCAAAGATAGTGGAAGACCATGGTACAGAGGCTATAGCACTACCTAAGACTAGAGAACAATGGTTTGATTTTGTTGTGGCCTTCTCCTAGAAGAGCTGCTTACCATGGCTAAAGAGTCTCTTCTACCCTTACCAAGAGGAAAGCAGCCACTAACAATTACAGTGCATTAGTTAACCCCTTGGGTGAAGAAGAATTGTTTGGTAATCTCAGTGTTCTCAGGTTTAAGAGGACAGAGGAGAATCTGTAAAAAATAGGCCAGACTATTCGGTGTCTGTGTAGGCAAAGGGAAAATGAACCGTAACCAGAGAGAAGGATCCACTGTGGTACTGTTTGGCCAGTCAAAGGACCCAATAACTCTCTAGCGGTAGTATCTCAACGGGTGGCTGGTGCCCTGGCCAACCTACTACCTATAAAGAGGAGTCGAAGATAGAAATGGCAGAAGGGACGAAATAGGAAACCTAAGTAGAAGTGTCAGAATCATTTGAATCAGGCAAAAATGGGAATGGTTTGGAAAGGAGTCTTCTGTCTGTCTCCTTTCAGTCTCAAATCGTATTCCCCTTCTATCGGGATTCCCACCAAGAATTCATTACGGCTCATAGTGTCGCACTTTGAACCTTATTAGATGCATAAGGGCAGAATGTAATTGTCCTTTTGTCTCCCTTGGAGTCACTAGGGATTATTTTGTATTTCCTGAGTGCTTTTCTTTCGTTCAAATGCCGAATATTAACATAAATGGAAAGTCAAATAAAAATTAACCCCTGTAGTCATTTTATATATGTGCTTTTATCTTAGTTAGCAGTACCAATACTGATTTTATTTTAGTAAGGATTTGTTAGAGAGAGAGAGAGAGAGAGAGAGAGAGAGAGAGAGAGAGAGAGAACGTAAAGTAGCTATTTTTTATCATTTTTTAATTAAAATCATTCATATTTCAGTAGCTATTTTTTATTTTTTTTTATTAAAATGATTTTTTCAAATTTTTATTCCTATTTTCATGAAATTAAATTCCAATTAAAAATGAAAAAATAAAAAGGTTCCTTCAAGAATTGGCGGAAAGCCCCAAAACAATCAGGTGTAACCTAATAACAAACGAATCCCCCTTAACTTTATTTCACTAATTACCAACGACCGCAACCAAAGCCTAACGTCAATATTGCATTTCAAGATTCAATTCACTAACTTATCAATTCAAATATTAAATTTTCTATCATTACTTCCTGGATCTACAATATTTTGTTAGTATAAAACTACGAAAAATAAACCTAACATCGTGGTAACGTCCCTGACTGTTGATCGCCAGACTGGGTTTCGAGTCCCGGTCAAACTCCTTAGTTACTTTGGACGCTGTATCCTCATCCTCAGATGAGGGGTTTGGGGGAGCCTATAGGTCTACATGCTGAGTCATCAGTAGCCATTGCTTGGAACTCCTTGGTCCTAGCTTGGATGGAGAAGGGGCTTGGACGCTGATCATATGTATATGTGGTCAGTCTCTAGGGCATTGTCCGGCTTGATAAGGCAATGTCACAGTCATTAGCCTCTGCCATTCATGAGCGGACTTTAAACCTTTAAAGTGATACATGAGTTAAGAATGCAGTATGAATGTATGTGAAAGAGACTACGGAAGGATTAGTAGGTTAATTCAGTTCACTAATCAAGTCATCACTTAAATATATGCGATTCTCACAAACTAAAATCTTATTCCTCAAAATTTAGTCTGAGCAATGAATACTAGCTAATACCAATTCCCTAATATTCCAAGAGGGTCTGCCCCACTCTTTTATTCTTCTCCTGTACTTCTCTTTCTCCCTATTTCCTTATTCTTTCCCATCCCGAGTACCTGCCTTTGAGCTATAAACTGGATTGTATCCAGGGGTACTCTTCCTTTCCCCATATTCCCGACTTCCCTATTCTTATTATTAAGTTAATGAATACTTAGACGAGAATAGCTGTCAATTATTTCGACCATCCTAGACGTGTGTTCAACAGTTTTAACATCAAAGCCTAACCAGGATTTCTTGCCCAAAAGAACAATCATTAAGAAGGTAACCTTTTTAAGTCATAGAATAGTAAAAAAAATTTTATATTGAATAATCACCGAATACTAAGACATAAAAATCAAGAAAACTTATAAGGCTATTTAGAATATGATTTGAATGATAAATTAGGGTTAACATTTCATATAATAAAGCCTATGTTCCGAAGCATGAACACATTGACGTCTTCAAGAAGAGAAGAATAAACTTCTAAACGAGTCTGACGAATTCAGAGATACTTCAAACACGAAAATCCCTTCATTTTCGTTTAAGTAATTTTTTTTAGTGAAAATATAAATATAAAGAATGTAAATTATATCTTGTGCTAATAAACAAGTATCAGCAACACCACCGTTAATAATAATAATAATAATAACAACAACAACAACAACAACAACAACAACAACAACAACAACAACAACAACAACAACAACAACAACAACAATAATAATAATAATCAGAAGTGAAAGAAAATATGTAAAAATGAATAAAAGCCGAAACGGCATAAACCAATAGTCACCGGAGTGAGCTTCAAAGGCGACATGGCAGTGTGAAAAGAAATTTTGATGGCAACTAATTCCACTTTACGTTAAATTAAGGCCTCATTAATCAAATTTATTTATAAATCGACAATGAAAGGAAACTTCTCGCTAATTGCAATCAAGTTAATCAGATAAAATTACGGACAAAGTTTGATCTCACATCAGCAACTACGATTAACTGGCAAATCATACGTGACGAGAGAGAGAGAGAGAGAGAGAGAGAGAGGAACTATTTGCAAAAAAATAAATATGGCACAGCGGTAATTAGCCAAAGCCTATCCACAATGGTAAGTTATGAGCAGGTAATTAATATAGATGGATATTGAACTCTACATTATTTAACATTCATACGAAACTTAAAATGAAATATAATATTGCAGCCTAGGTGTGTTGTAAAAATTGTTACATAGCATTCACTATTAATTATAAATAAAATAAAAACGCAATAAATTACAACACCAGGAATATGAAAAATACATTATATATATATATATATATATATATATATATATATATATATATTATGTGTAAATAAACAGTATATATATATAGGTAATATATATATATATATATATATATATATATATATATATATATATATATATATATATATATATACATATATATATATACATATATATATATATATATACATATATATATATATATATTTTCTTTTAGGTCACGCTCAACGACATTGTCAGACGTAGTCATACCCTGGTGAGATAGGGTACCCAAAGAGGTACACAGGGAGGGAGTTGGAAGGGTGGAATCTTTGTGCGCCCATATCTATAAATAGTTAAACGTTACTCTTGATAGGTCGCGTACGCTAGTATATAAATAAAAGCACCTAATCTTATGCCAAGGCCACGTTAGGTTTTCCGATAGCAAAGGAGAAGAGTTATCCGGATTCAAAATCTGTCCTAAAGGGAGCTGAATATCCCATGGCAACAACCGAGCGTCTCGGAAATCACAATAACAAACATTCGATCCGGCCAGGCGACGAAGCTGGTGTTCCTCATAAGCAGTATTGCTGACGAAAGCTTGGTTGTGTTGCATAACCTAAAACGAACTTGAAAGGATAAAAGATAAAAAATCTAGCCATGGTTAACCTTCCTTAACTTCGAAAACATCGAAGGCTACATGTTATCCGAAATTGATAATCAGCACATTTACCTTCCTTAATTAATAGCTAATTCACGCAGATAGGGAAGGGATTTCCATATCATTGTTAATGATATACTACACACACACACACACATACACACGAGAGAGAGAGAGAGAGAGAGAGAGAGAGAGAGAGAGAGAGAGAGACTTAACCGTGCGTCTTCAGTACCCAGTCAAATAATTGCGTCATAAAATAATTAAAATAAGAAGGGCCTCGACAAGGT
Organism: Palaemon carinicauda; assembly: GCF_036898095.1. NCBI lineage: Eukaryota > Metazoa > Arthropoda > Malacostraca > Decapoda > Palaemonidae > Palaemon > Palaemon carinicauda. The sequence continues at coordinate 52,571,927 of NC_090761.1, read as the reverse complement.
AATCATCTTCCAACGGGATAGAAACCAAGCATTAGAATCTTCACTAGAGTCTGTTTATACACTTATGGGACGACAGCGTAAGTGCATTAGTTTATTCATTATACATAATCATTCCAAACGTTCTTGTAGACAATGTCATGTACGGTTCTTCTACGTCTCTGTAATGGAGAGAGAGAGAGAGAGAGAGAGAGAGAGAGAGAGAGAGAGAGAGAGAGAGAGAGAGAGAGACTAAAAAAAAAGGTAACACAACCTTTAGTAACTGACTTCCTTTCCGGTGTCAGTCTTACAGCAGCGAGTCTCTTTTTATTTCTTTTTTTTCCCCTTATCTCCTTTGGCGAGATAAAAACAAGGAGAGGATTTGGTTTCAACAACGTTTTACGATGCCGGCCAATCCTCGCCTGCACTTCCAGGACATAACCAGAGGGATAGTTCCATCTTGGAGGATGAGAGGTGAAGACGTTTACTAAATCTCTCTCTCTCTCTCTCTCTCTCTCTCTCTCTCTCTCTCTCTCGTGGTCAATCCATTTTAACAAAAGGAGGTATTATAAAAAATACTTATTTCCCGGGAACAAAACGTATATTATTATTATTACTTGTTAAGCTACAACCCTAGTTGGAAAAGCCGAATGTTATAAGCCCAAAAATTCCAACAGGGAAAATAGCCCAGTGAGGAAATGAAATAAGGAAACTACAAGAAAAGTAATTAACAATAAAAACAAAATATTTTAAGAATATTTTAAGAACAATAACAGCGTATTTATTCTCATAAATACGCTCGTAAAAGATAGCGATAAAAGTTAATAAGTTAGGACTAACGTATTTATATTACAGGGGGCACTCATATTACGCAAACACGTATTTTCAAAACCTTTCTCGAAACGTCAACTGATATCCCTGGTCACTTGACATTTGATTGAGCTTAGTCATTCTATACCTTAACTACTTTCTTACTCTTCTCGGGTTTCCATTATTTAAAATTACTATCCTGACGGCAATCTTTGATCGACATAAAAATCAAACTTGTTTTCCAAAGTCACATCCATAACAGAGGTAAAGCGCAATTCTCATGAATAGGGGTTGTAAATTCTTTCAAAGTATATAATACGTGTATATAATTTTTAAAGTAATCAAAGAACATATGACTATATTACTTGCTTATATCATCAGGGTTTTGATTTCTTTCAAAATACATATGCCTATATCATTTTCGTAAATTATCAGGGTTGCAGTTTCTTTCAAAGCACACATGTCTATATCATTTACTTAAATCAGGGTTTTGATTTCTTTCAAAATACATATGCCTATATCATTTTCGTAAATTATCAGGGTTGCAATTTCTTTCAAAGCACATATGTCTATATCAATTACTTAAATCATCAGGGTTTTGATTTCTTTCAAAATACATATGCCTATATCATTTTCGTAAATTATCAGGGTTGCAATTTCTTTCAAAGCACATATGTCTATATCATTTACTTAAATCATCAGGGTTTTGATTTCTTTCAAAATACATATGCCTATATCATTTTCGTAAATTATCAGGGTTGCAATTTCTTTCAAAGCACATATGTCTATATCATTTACTTAAATCATCAAGGTTTTAATTTCTTTCTTAAGTACATATGCCTGTATCATTTTCTTGAATTATCAGGGTTGTAATTTCTTTCAAAGTACATGAAAACGTGTCTATCATTTTCGTAAATTATCAGGGTTGCAATTTCTTTCAAAGCACATATGTCTATTTCATTTACTTAAATCATCAGGATTTTAATTTCTTTCTTAAGTACATATGCCTATATCATTTTCTTGAATTATCAGGGTTGTAATTTCCTTCAAAGTACATGAAAATGTGTATCATTTTCTTAAATGATCAGGGTTGTAATTTCTTTCAAAGCACATGTCTATACCATTTACTCAAATCATCAGGATTTTAATTTCTTTCTTAAGTACATATGCCTATATCATTTTCTTGAATTATCAGGGTTGTAATTTCCTTCAAAGTACATGAAAATGTGTATCATTTTCTTAAATGATCAGGGTTGTAATTTCTTTCAAAGCACATGTCTATACCATTTACTCAAATCATCAGGATTTTAATTTCTTTCTTAAGTACATATGCCTATATCATTTTCTTGAATTATCAGGGTTGTAATTTCCTTCAAAGTACATGAAAATGTGTATCATTTTCTTAAATGATCAGGGTTGTAATTTCTTTCAAAGCACATGTCTATACCATTTACTCAAATCATCAGGATTTTAATTTCTTTCTTAAGTACATATGCCTATATCATTTTCTTGAATTATCAGGGTTGTAATTTCCTTCAAAGTACATGAAAATGTGTTTATCATTTTCTTAAATGATCAGGGTTGTAATTTCTTTCAAAGCACATGTCTATACCATTTACTCAAATCATCAGGATTTTAATTTCTTTCTTAAGTACATATGCCTATATCATTTTCTTGAATTATCAGGGTTGTAATTTCCTTCAAAGTACATGAAAATGTGTATCATTTTCTTAAATGATCAGGGTTGTAATTTCTTTCAAAGCACATGTCTATACCATTTACTCAAATCATCAGGATTTTAATTTCTTTCTTAAGTACATATGCCTATATCATTTTCTTGAATTATCAGGGTTGTAATTTCCTTCAAAGTACATGAAAATGTGTCTATCATTTTCTTAAATGATCAGGGTTGTAATTTCTTTCAAAGCACATGTCTATACCATTTACTCAAATCATCAGGGTTTTAATTTCTTTCTGAAGTACATATGCCCATATCATTTTCTTGAATTATCAGGGTTGTAATTTCTTTCAAGGTACATGAAAATGTGTCTATCATTTTCTTAAATGATCAGGGTTGTAATTTCTTTCAAAATACATATGCCTATATAATTTTCGTAAATTATCAGGGTTATAATTTCTTTCAAAGTACATATGTCTATATCACTTCATTACGAATATCCCAATATCCGAGTATCTTAATTTGTTGGACAGGAACTTACGGTCAAGTAAATTTCTTATTCCTGATCTAGATATTAATCTCTGGCACTGTCGTTCAATTAGTTCGTTATGCATGTTGCCTAAGATTTGTCCTAATTCTGACCATCCTTTACATTCAGCTCTTCCCTGATAGTTCCATCCTGTTCGTAATACTAGACATGCAGTTAATTCTAATAGCCAGGCCTTCTCCATCATGAGGCTCAATACCACACAGTATTCTGGAAGTTTTATTCCAGCTGTGACCAAGTTGTGGAATGAACTTCCTAATTGGGTAGTTGAATCTGTAGAACTTCAAAAGTTCAAAGTTGTAGCAAACGCTTTCTATGTTGAACAGGCTGACATTAATCTCTTTATATTTTATATATGACATATCTGTTTGATGTTCTTACTGTTTTTAAATTAGTTTATTGTTTTTTTTTTCTCATAGTTTATTTATTTATCTATTTCCTTTCCTCACTGGGCTATTTTCCCCTATTAGAGTCATTGGGCTTACAGCATCTTCCTTTACCAACTAGAGTTGTAGCTTAGCTAATAATAATAATAATAATAATAATAAATAATAATGATAATAATAATTGGGTAGATAATGTAGAACCTTGAAAATGAGAAATGGTAACTTGATACGAAATTAATAAGAAAACAAAATAAATAATGATATGAAGAATGAAATTCAAATAATAATAATAATAATAATAATAATAATAATAATAATAATAATAATAATAATAATTGGGTAGATAACATAGAACCTTGAAAATGAGAAATGGTAACTAGATACGAAATTAATAAGAAAACAAAATAAATAATGATATGAAGAATGAAATTCAAAATATTTTTTTTTTCCTGCCATGATTTTTTTTCCTGTAAAACTATACAGAGCGTTGTCGAAAGTCTGTCCATCTCATTATCAACCTGAAAACTTTTATAAACTTTTTCATGAGCCGTGGAATGTAATAACGCATTTACAGATTCGCTTTGTTCTAGAATCTGATTAAACCACATTCAGTTTCGAAAGTGAAAAATCGCAATACCACAAGGAAAAAATTCCCGGCCAAAATGTTCATTCCTGAAAAAAATTTATTACACGTGATTAAAAATCTAATTTTTATATCTTGGCTTAAATGAAATCTTGCTCTTTTCTGAAAATAATTCGCATAAATGATATTACAATACACGATTGAGAGAATGATTCAATATTGAAGATATAAAACTGCAGATAGCAGAATAGGAAAAAATCAGGTCAAAATTAAATTTTTGCTGGTTACTATAATTAGCAAAGTCATATTCCGATATCATCATAATGATCTATCATCCGGTCCCCAAAAGTCACAGTATTAAGGATTCTATGATGTTAAGACTTTCATTGTATGCAATTCCTCTTTGTTGCAGCTGTGTCTTCACGTCGTTCTATCCCCCCCCACACCCACACACACCCCCAAAAAAAAAAAAAAAAAAAAAAAAAAAAAAAAAAAGGATATCCCGTATTTTACGTACAGTTGGACGCCGGGATTCTTGACACACCTCGCTTTGATGGAGTGCTGTGAATAACTAAACAGATACTGTAGAGAGATGGCAGAAGTGATGAGCAGGGTTACACAAAGGAACTAGCCGTGCAGTAAGGGCATGGCTGGGTGCACTTCCTCAGTACGAGGGTGTGCCAGAAATCCTGTGGTCAACTGTACGTATTCAGTACACGATATACTAAATATCAATGCCTTATCTATAATCTATTTTGACACTAATATAAGATGGTTTCTGTCACTAAATTACTATTAACTTTGAAATTAATCAAGAAAATCATTTACTTTTTATTGATTGATCGATTAGTTTATGTAAACTGGCAACGTAACAACTATTATCAGTTAAGTTTTATAAAAGTCATAGCAATAAATGACTTGGCCGATGTGGTAACGTCCCTCACTACTGATTACAAGACTGGGGTTTGAGTCCCGCTCAAACTCGTTAATTCCTTTGGTCGCTGCAACCTTACCATCCTTTTAACTAAATATGGGAGTTTTTGGGGGAGCCAATAGGTCTACCTGCTGAGTCATCAGCAGCCATTGTCTGGCCCTCCTTGGTTCTAGCTTGGGTGGAGAGGGCGCTGATTGTATATATATATATATATATATATATAGACAATCTCTAGGGCATTGTCCTGCTCGATAGAATAATGTCACTGTCCCATGCTTCTGTCATTCATGATCGGCATTTAAACCTTTAAATGCATTAGTAAAATGTTTCGTTCAAACGGTCACTCAATCCATTCATCATATCATGTTCATTGTCTGATGAACCATTTATAACTCGTAATTAATGAATAGCAGTTCAAGAAATTTAGGCGATTCCTATTTTAGAATACATAAAAACATATTGTGTTAGCAAGCTTACAGTGAGTATGGCGCAATAATGAAAACAAAAAATATTATAATTATGCAGTAGCTGAACAAGATATTTCTAACTCTTGAATAGTAAAACTTGACATGTGGCTTTATGAATAAACTGCCGAGTATTATGTATTCCTGTAGAAGATAATGCTCATATCTGTATAGATTTCTAACAATGACCACCAACAACCCCCCCCCCCTTTCCCTAAAAATTAGACACCTTTTTATCAAAGCAAGATTGACCGAGAATAACAACTTATCCAATCTCCATATTGTGCAAAACCAGAAATATATTTGGTGTTCCAGACAACACCACAAAAATTGAAAGGAATGATTACCAGTGGGAGAAAGCGTCCTGCAACTTCTATCTGAGACATGAAACGTTTGATATACATGACATTCAAGCTACATATTGCATATGAAAAATAAAATAAACAAAAAAGAATTTTCGCCATCGGCAAACACCAAAGGAAAGGTATTGCTGGAGATATCAAGGTAAATGGAACAAATATATTTGTTTATCTTTTGGCATTTAACACTATTCAATAAATAATATATTGTAAACCTCATGCCGTGGTATTGAGAAATAGTGGAGTTAACTATTGCCAAGAAAATAGTTATATATTTGGGGAAATTGTGGCTCAGTCAGATATGTTGGAAACTTCCATCTAGAGAATCAGAGTTCATACCCTGTTCAGGTCAGACACAATTACCTGGAACACGACTGTATTACCCAAAAGGGATAAAAACATGACGGTTAGTGCCGTGGCCAAGTGGTTGGGCATAAGCTGCAAATCATTGGTACCGCGTTTAATCCAAAACTATTGCACATAATTATATCCAGATAATGGGTGCTGTATTGAATGGGGTCAAAGTAAATGATATTTGAGCAAGTCCAAACACCCTTTAGGTCTTGATGAGATGCTGAGATACCATTTAACTGGACTATTCTGGCGTTAACCCATCGCGAGTGAAAACATATTTATCTATAATATATATATATGCGCACACACACACATATATATATACTATATATATATATATATATATATATATAGAGAGAGAGAGAGAGAGAGAGAGAGAGAGAGAGAGAGAGAGAGAGCTAATTAATCTTACTTTTGAAAGGTACTGTACTTTCCCGGAAGAATAACAATGGAAGGAACCATTTGCTTTATTTTGTGGCGTGTAGATGATACGAAGATTTTTTTTCATTTCCATTTTTTTTTTTTTACTTTTATATTTACTTAATAGGGTGTACCGTCTGATTCATTCTATTAAGGTGCTTCATATACACACTGGCACACAAAAAAGAATATCAATCCATAGATACGAGTTATTATGACATTAAAATTACTATTTTTATCATTACCTTCACAACAGAAGTTGGAAGGCGGTTATGTTTCACCCCCGGTTTGTGTGTTTGTTTGAACAGCTTCTGGCCACAATTTTAATCGTAAAGTAATGAAACTTTCAGGGATTAAGTGTTATGTAAAAAGCTGGAAATGATTAAACTTTGGAAGGTCATATTCAAAGGTCAAGTAAAACGTCCAATTCACGTAATCAGTCATAAATTTGGTACATATTTGAGTGTATAAAAATCCAAGCCAATTAATATATGTTAAGGTCAAAGGTCAAGATCAAGGTCGAAAAATAAGCGGCCACGGCGGAGGTCTGCGCTCTACTGAGTGCCCCTCTAGTTTATTAGTGTGTTAATGAGAGTGTTCAGAATGCACTTACAAAGCAACCCAAAAGACCATTCATTTTGGGCAGCACATAGGTCACATGTGAAAAAAAGGATAAAGTAATATACAGCTGAGAGAAGAATGGGCCTTCTTAAAACACCAATAGGCAACTGCTATAACAAAAAGTGACCTCAAAGGGAGTGTCAAGGATGAACTGAAGTCACCAACAAGAAGTCACCATGAGAATGACCTTTTGAAGATGATGATTAATGAAAGGAATATCAAGATGATCCCTTAGAAATAAGTTACAACCATATGGTAGATTTTAACCACGCCCTTCCCTAGGAAGATATACTGAAGCTTGGGGCCATGTACCATGACCTGTCTAATTGGGTCCTTCCAACATTCATGTCTGAAACACAACAGAATTTTTTTTTATGACTGAACCCCCTCACCAGGTAGATGCCCCAAACGAGTTTACTAATAGGAGAAGTCGCCATCAATGGTGCTACCGGATAAGGATATGTCCATAATCAGGGAACTAATTCAAATGTTGGCAAGGGTTGGACATAAGTTTCCCTGCACTGGTAAAAAAAAAAAAAAAAAAAAAAAAAAAGGTAAAAATCCTGGAATAAATGTTGCCAGGCATTTACTGTTTTAAAATCAGATATATTGACATTAAGGAGTGATATTACGGTCACCAAACGATAATAGCAAGGTAGGGTAAAAATTCCGGTCGCCTGTATTTTGCTGAAATACGACTGAGAACCGTATATTTTTACGGAAAATTTCAGATTAAAGTTACGTTTTTTAAATAGTGTGCAGAAGGAAAACTCCTACTAAAGACCAGTATCAGCTTATAAGATAAAGCTAAGTTCATAAAAATTACATTGAACCTGAAATAAACCTGGACTAATATGACAGTAAGATGTCAACCTTGGCCATCTATACGAGAACAAGAAAACCAATGAAGCTGGGAACACATTTCACTCAGTTAATAGCTAGATTCTGATTTCGACTTGTCTCTTGGTGAAGATATAACACACATTCTCACATAATTCATCCCTTCCCTAATCCTCTTTTGCATAGAATTTCATGGGGTTGTCTACGTCATGTTATAAATTTTAAGATTGTAAATGTGTATTTCCTAATAAAAGGTAGAAAAAAAAATTCAGGAGCATCACAGATCCATCAACTATATCAAAGTGTATAAGAATGGAGCCACCCCAACCAGAGAGAGAGAGAGAGAGAGAGAGAGAGAGAGAGAGAGAGAGAGTGTCTGTGTGGGTGTATGTGTGTTAATTATATGGAGTTACAAGGATATTGGATATCTCAAAGACGTTTTAGTCCATCCGCGGAGATTCCATTTGCTCTTTGGTAGAGCGATTTAGTTTAAGCATTTAAGAGAGTTATTATGATCTTGTCAAACTTATTCTTGAACTCGTTTACCATGTTACTATTTACTACATCCGCTGGAAGTCTATTCCAAGTATTTGCTATTTTGTAGGTAAAGAAATTGCCTCATTGAGTGGTGTTGTATCTTTTCAATTCCAGTTTGTATCCGTTACCTCTGGACTGCTTTGTGCAAAGCGCGAATAGACTGTTGTAATCTACATTTGTTATTCCTTTAAGAATTTTGAATGCCTCTATTAACTGAGAGAGAGAGAGAGAGAGAGAGAGAGAGAGAGAGAGAGAGAGAGAGATAGAGATTCTGATGAAAAAGGCATTCCTGGACGAAAACGAAATTATTTTGGCGCCTAAAAATGTTATGTTTTTCCTCGCAAGAATACCGGCTGACAATAATCCCTGCGGGAAGACGGGCACACATACCAATGACACACACACGAGAATTCTGTTTCATTTGGTGGCGAGGTGGATGACCCAAGGGGAAATTCTCATGCACGGATTACTTGTTCTTTCTATCAAACTTCTTCTTTGCCTGTTTAATGTTTCTTTATTCATTTCATATCCATTAAACGCAAGTTATTCCAATATATAAATCAACATTTCATGTATCTAGAGAATACAGTGTCAGTGTATACCCGTTGACAATGTGAATGAGAATTTCATAATCTTATTATCATTATTACTTGCTAAGCTACAACCCTGGTTGGTAAAGCAGGATGCTATAAGCCCAAGGGCACCAACAGGGAAAATAGCCCAGTGAGGAAGGGAAATAAGGAAAAAATATCTCAAGTACAGTAACATTAAAATAATTCCTATATAAACTATAAGAACTTGAGCAAAACAAGAGGAAAAGAAATTATATAGAATGTGTGCCCGACTGTACCCTCAAGCAAGAAAACTCAAACACAACAGTGGAAGACCATGGTACCGAGGCTATGGCACTACCCAAGACTAGAGAACAATGGTTTGATTTTGAAGTGTCCTTCTCCTAGAAGAGCTGCTTACCATAACTAGAGTCTCTTCTACCGTTGCCAAGAGGAAAGTAGCCACTGAACAATAACAATGCAGTAATTAAACCCTGGGGTGAAGAAGAATTGTTTGGTAATCTCAGTGTTGACAGGTGTACGACGATCTAGGAGAATGTGGAAAGAATAGGCCAGACTATTTGGTGTGTGTGTAGGCAAAAGTAAAGTGAACCGTAACCAGAGAGAAGGATGCAATGTAGTACTGTCTGGCCAGTCAAAGGACCCCATAACTCTCTCGCGGTTGTATCTAGACTTCTCATGTATAAATGATTTGAATACATGAAAGAATTATACTAATCTTATACACTGGAATAAAGTACACGATCTCAACTATTCCATTTGCTCCATACATACACAACTATTTCCCTTCAATCAAAATGTTTTTAATATAGGGAAACATATAGAGAGAAATCTGGCGTGTGTGAGAAATGCAAATAAGTTATATGTACAGCAGAGGCAATGATAACAACACCTGATCATGTCAAGTATAAAAAACATCGATGTAATCTCTTCAAATCTCTTCATTTATTCATACTAAACATTTCAGAATTATGTGACTTCCTGGTAATCTCATTGATATCTAATGGCCATATTAACATATTATCATTCAGGAGCTGAATTCCTATACAATATCCTCAACTAATTAAACGGTTAATTTCAATTAATTATTTTCCTCTTCCTTGTTTATCACAAAGTAATTTTGGCGTAATTACATTCCTTCACAATGTTCCCATGTGTAATGTAACCTTTAGGGAATTACATTCCTCCCCACTGTCCCAACAAGATTCTTAAGAGCTGTTATGTTTCCTTTCACGTAAATCATGACAAAGAACAAGTCGGGCTTTCGTTATTGCACAACAAAAGCAGCCCTTCTTCATTGCAATTGCCTCTTATTAGCTCGAATAACGTCACATTAATTGTTGAGAGGATACAAAATTCTTGTCTCTCTACAATTCTTCATCTCCCCACTTGCGCTAAAGAACAAATAAGGGGAAATTTGTTTCTGGCCTCCATTACTTATGAATCATAATGGATTTTTTTTATCTTAGTTTTCAGCATTCTATTTACATATAATTAAGCACATCTATAAATCTAGACTAAAATTATAAAATAGTAAACACCTCTCTCTCTCTCTCTCTCTCTCTCTCTCTCTCTCTCTCTCTCTCTCTCCAGTTTTCCAGGAACAATATTTTGGGGGACTGATATAAAGTTACATTTCTCATCAAGAATTTGGTCGTCTCTCTTGCAGTTTCTGCAAAGGGCTTAAAACTAAAATAATTGTATGAAAATTCTCTAGAGATAAAAGGTAAGAGCATCTACTTTCATTACATGCAATAAGAGACAATGAAAAAGAAACAATTCTAAAAAGACATACTATCCTTCAACTCTTGACGTCTCCAAAGCATTTGGCAAACCCAACCAAAAAATTTCTTCTGGCTTTATTCCATACAGTATTTAACTTCTTGACAAATGTCGGTACTATTTCTGCTCTTTTCTTATAATTAGAGTTCTTTTGTATTGATCAACTATTTTATTCTAGTCCTAGTGTACATGATGTCGCTTTCCAAAGCTTCCTATCGGTTCCCATTTCCATATTCAATCACCTCGTCTAATAGTCAGGGTTTAGACCACCTTAGAAAGAAACAGTTTGAGAATTTAAATCTCCAAGTGTTTTCAGTACATTGGTCATAAGTGAATACTCGGGGAAGAGTTGCAAAGCCATGCTGACCTTTTACTATTATTATTACTAGCTAAGATAAAACCCTATGTACAGAGGTTATGGCACTACCCAAAAACTAGAGAACAATAATTTCAATTTGGAGTGTCCTTCTCCTAGAAGAGCTGATTACCATAGCTAATGAGTCTCTTCTAGCCTTACCAAGAGTTAAGTTGCCACTGACCAATTACAGAGCAGTAGTTAACCCCTTGAGTTAAAAAAAAAATTTTGGTAAGCTCACTGTTGTCAGGTGAAGGACAGAGGAGAATGTGGAAAGAATAGGCCAGACTATTCTGTGTATGTAGGCAATGGAAAAAGAGCCATAACCAGAAGGGTGGGAGGGGGCCAGTGCAGTACTGCCTGGCCAGTCAAAGGACCCAATAATTCTAGCGGTAGTATCCCAACGGGTGGTTGGAGTAATTAAGCAAACTTTTCTTAAATCATCATCATCATCATCATCACCTCCTACCCCTATCGACGCAAAGGCCCTCAGTTAGATTTCGCTAGTCGTCTCTATCTTGAGCTAGAATTCAATAACTTTCCATTCATCATCTCCCATGTCACGTTTCATAGTCCTCAGCCATGTAAGCCTGAGGCTTCCAACTCTTCTAGTGGCTTGTGCAGCACAGTTGAAAGTTTTGGTGAACTAATCTCTTTTGGGGAGTGCGAAGAGCATGCCCAAACCATCTCCAACTACCCTTCACCATGATCTCATCCACATATGGCACTTGAGAAATCTCTCACATTTTCGTTTCTAATCCTGTCCTGCCATTTAACTCCCAATGTTCTTCTTAGGGGTTTGTTCTAAAATCTACAAAATCTGTTGGATACTGTTTCATTGTCCTGCCACAACTCATGTCCATATAGCAACACCGATCTCACTGAAATGATATATAGCCTGATTTTTATAAAAGTAATTTCAAGTGATTTGATTTCCAAATTTTAATTAACCTAGCCATTGTCTGATTTACTATTTACAATCTTTCATTAAACTCAAATTCTAAAGACCCTGTATTAAATAGTTCACCAAATTTGCTGGTTTGTTAAATTCAATCAGAGCAAGAAAAGGTTAACATAACTGTAAAACATGATTCAAGTAAGGTTTTCTCAAAAGGTATATAAAGAAGGAATGAGTACTTAGCAGATAAAAATACATAATTATGTCTTTAATACCTCCAGTTATGTCATATTCGTAACACCAATATCTTCTAAAGTATTAGGTGAGAAACGACTTGCATGATGTTGCACTCTGTCATGCCAGTAATTGTAAAGTTTTCTTTTTCTCTCTTTACGAGCAAGACAAGTACGCAAGGACTCATCAAAATGTGTCTTCCTTCTGCTCGCATGCACATGAATATCAAATTCACCATTACGGTAATTTGATTTTGATATGGCTCTCTAAGTTGGCTTTTATTAATCTTTGTATTGTGCAGTGTGTTGTTATTATTATTATTATTATTATTATTATTATTATTATTATTATTATTATTATTATTATCACTAGCTAAGCTACAACCCTAGTTGGAAAAGCAGGATGCTATAAGCCCAGGGGCCCCAACAGGTAAAATAGCCCAGTGAGGAAAGGAAACAAGGAAAATTTTAATATTTTAAGAACAGTAATATAAAAATAAATATTTCCTATGTAAATTATAAAAACTTTCAACAAAACAAGAAGAGAAATTAGATAGAAAAGTGTGCCCGAGTGTACTTTCAGGCAAGAGAATTCTTAACTCAAGACAGAGGATGAACATGGTACAGAGGCTATGGCACTACCCAAGACTAGACAACAATGGTTTGATTTTGGCT
>NC_090761.1:52526403-52553903 GCF_036898095.1 Palaemon carinicauda | reverse complement strand
GTTTCTAGTACATAATAATTACAATACTATTAATATTAATAATAATTGTTATTATTATTAATGATAATTATCAATGATGATTATTAATAATAATGATAATAATAATAATAACAATAATAATAATAATAATGAAAAATAATAATAATAATAATAATAATTATTATTATTAATAATGATATTAACTAACAATAAATGTTGACGAACCACCACGATTTCCCTGATTAGAGGAAAATTTCGAACTAATGCAAGATCATTACTTGTAATTCTATTTCTCTTCAAATTGGTTGGGTAAATATTATCGCTCAAATTTAAAGGTTGCCTTATTAACATCCGACAATATCCCAGGCACCGGTCAACTACATCCAGCTTACTACCAGGTACCTAATTTTTAAATCCACTAAGGAACATTTCCATACGGATCAAGGCATCTCTCTCTCTCTCTCTCTCTCTCTCTCTCTCTCTCTCTGGATTTTTTCTTTATTTTCTCTGGCTTTTCGAAACGCACACACAAACTCTCTCTCTCTCTCTCTCTCTCTCTCTCTCTCTCTCTGGATTTTTTCTCGATTTTCTTTGGCTTTTCGAAACGCACACACAAACTCTCTCTCTCTCTCTCTCTCTCTCTCTCTCTCTCTTGGATTTTTTTCTCCCTTTTCTTTGGCTTTTCGAAACGCACACACAAACACACACACACACACTCTCTCTCTCTCTCTCTCTCTCTCTCTCTCTCTCTCTCTCTCATTTTTCTTCATTTCACTCTCAGATTTGCTTTTTTTCCTCGATTTTCTTTGGCTTTTCGAAACACACCCACACAAACACACTCTCTCTCTCTCTCTCTCTCTCTCTCTCTCTCTCTCTCTCTCTCCAAGAATAAAAGAGTAAAATGAGGAAAATGGAAAGGAAAACACGCTAAATAAGAGTGGTTGTTCTGGCGGGGACATCTTAACGACGCAGAAGGCAGGCGCTGCATTTTTCCCCTCTGCAAGAAAACTGCTTCCAGAACTTATTTCTATTTACGTTTAATTTCACTCAAAAACATTTCGTATGTTGAGTGCATACGCTGAGTGGCTTATTTATTAACGCAGTTTGCTTGAGAGGATATTCCGAGTGAAATGAGCGCTGGTAATTAATTGTTTCGCCTCCAGGGATGTGGAGCAAGTTCATTACCCCTTTTCTGATAAGATATTTCACGAAAAGATTCTTTTATTAGAATTACAGTGCTTAGTGACAGCGGGTGAGCTAAAATATATGCAAGGTTTATTTACCCCCAAAAATACAATATGATATTTTTAAACTAATAATATATATATATATATATATATATATATAAATATATATACTCTGTATTTATACATGTACTATATGCCCCTTCCCTTTTAAAGAAGATATTGCTAAAATAAATGAGCCAAATGTTCTTACGCCTCTATGGATCTTATGAATTCGCGACTAGTGTTTAATCCTGAACACACACACACACGCGCGTATATATATATATATATATATATATAGAGAGAGAGAGAGAGAGAGAGAGAGAGAGAGAGAGAGAGAGAGAGAGAGAGAGAGAGAGAGAACCTTCTCTAATTCTGAGTGACGGTAAACTTCACAGAATCAATCACCCACGAAAAAATATTGTATTTGAAAAACAATCTTTCACTGCACAGACTCATTCTTCGGGACACTGAGCAAGCAAACTTTAAAATAAAACACCCAATTGCTAAATAAGCATTGCGGAAACGAGAGGCGATGCGTGGGTAACGAGGGTCTCGAGAAAATCGGAAGTTTGCATTTGATTCAACCAGGCGAAAACTGCAAGTTTTCTCTTAATAGATCGTCCCCATCGGGCTTTAATCTTCCGTTCTTTATGGAAAACACTTACAAAAACTCAACGCTCACATATATTCCACTCACATGCGCACACACACATATATACATATACATACATATATATATATATATATATATATATACTTATATATAAATATATATATATATATATATTATATATAAATATAAATATATATATATATATATATATATACAGTACATGCGTATCAAGTAACAAATATGCTAACAATAATTACAAATAGGCAAGAAATGATAACATTGTTGTGGGCATTGAAATTACAGTAGTACTAGGCAGGATTCTAAAAGAAGTACAGAGAATATAACTACACGAAACAGTCAGATGTTTTTATCCATTAAAGAAAAATTAAGAAAACTACAATAATAAAATAGATAATGTGAAAGAAAACTATTAGAAACCTTTATTAGTAATTAATAAGCTCATCAAAGTATCATTAAAAAAATAACACAATTGCTAAATCTCGGTGAAGAAGCGAGAGCTTGTGAGTATTATAAAAAACTTAAATTGAATTGTAAAGTCTCCGCCAAGAGCCACTGGAACCGTAAATACTTCAGGTTCTTGAACATGTTGAAAGAAAATAAAAATAAAAATAGTACGTTTTCAAGTATTACCGGATGTAAAAAATAAATAAAAAAGTACGTTTTCAAGTATTACCATATGCAAAAAATAAATAAAAAAGTACGTTTTCAAGTATTACCAGATGCAAAAAAATAAATAAAAAAGTACGTTTTTAAGTATTACCAAATGCAAAAAAAAAAATAAATAAAAAAAAGTACGTTTTCAAGTATTACCAGATGCAAAAAAATAAATAAAAAAGTACGTTTTTAAGTATTACCAAATGCAAAAAAAAAAAAAATAAAAAAAGTACGTTTTCAAGTATTACCAGATGCAAAAAAATAAATAAAGTACGTTTTCAAGTATTACCAGGTGCAAAAAAATAAATAAAAAAAGTACGTTTTCAAGTATTACCAGATGCAAAAAAATAAATAAAAAAAGTACGTTTTCAAGTATTACCAGAAGCAACCGTGTAATTTGATTAGGTTACCACCAATGTTCCTTTCTAACCACTCCCTTTTGCATCATTAATCACACTGCCATTCTCTGTTTTCAATTTTCTTCTTGTCCTAAATTTTGTCTTGGGTTTTTTTTTTTTAATCTTGCAAGATTTGGAGGAACTCTGTACCGTAGTGCCTGCATGAAGAGACAAAACATTGCACAGTCCAATAAACAGCTTTGTTGCAGGAGGTTTAAAAAGTACTTCTTTTGTCCTGCTCTTGCGAAGAGAGTAACGATTCAAGATCAGGAAAAAGATGGAGTGATTGTGTTTAAAAAAAAGAAAAAAGAAGAAGGTATAAAATAATAAATAAAATGAATAATGAAGTTCAAATTGCGTCTCTATAATAATCATAAAGGCTTCAAGATAGATAGAAAGAGCTACGTGAGAAATACACAAAATTTCATTTCAAAAGACTCAAAGTACATACACATTTTACATACCAATCAAAATACACACACACACACACACACACACACACACACACATATATATATATATATATATATATATATATATATATATAGACACACACACACACACACACATATATATATATATATATATATACATACATATGTATGTATGGTTCCACCATTAGCAGAATAACGAAAACGCAAATGGAAAATTATTTAAGTGTAATGAGATAAGATAAGAAAACTGTAGTAAAAGAGCAAAAACGAGGACGTCGTCCACGGCCGAAAGATCCATATTCCGTGCCGTGTGGGGAAAGCTAAACCCGGGGATCCTACTTTCCTCTCTTTTCTTCTCCTCCTCCTCCTCCTTTCTCCTCCTCCTCCTCCTCCTCCTCCTCCTCCTCCTCCTCCTTTCTCCTCCACCATCTCCTTTCCTCTTCCTTTCGTTTCTTGGCTTGAAGCCATCAGTGTGTTGTCACAGCCAGAAAACACTTTCTCTTCCCTCTTAAATTTCAGCAGGTCCCATGTGACCTGACCTAACATGACCTCGCCTTCCATTACACAGGAAACAAAGCAAAAAAGTAAAAAAGGGAGCCCTAAGTTAAGGATACGCGAGGCTTGTTTAGCGAAAGGTTACTTATGGCTCTCTCTCTCTCTCTCTCTCTCTCTCTCTCTCTCTCTCTCTCTCTCTCTCTCTCTCTCTTTGAAGGAGGAGGCCTCAGATGTTCTTAAATTATACAGTAGGCTTAAGTTGTAAATATAAGAATTGATGATTGATTGATTGACTTGATGTTTTCTGGCAACAAATGATTATGAATAGAAAATGAATAGCGGCAAAGAATAGAATTAAATATTAAACGCCTAATGAATTAAATTGATTATACAGATTAAACATATCAATTTGAAATTTAAACCAGAAATAGTGTCTTCATTAAGTAATCCTTGAAGAATCTACATTTCATATCCAACTCCAGAAAGTGAAGATGTAATTTAGCTCATACCACATAAGAGAAAGGAAATGACAAACATCGAAAAAGTAAAAGTATAATGAAATACAATGTGCAAGTCTGGTAATGAATTTCGCGTGACGATAATGAATGAGATTCAACACGCAGCTATTCACAATGAATGCTTAAGTACAGGGGCACAACGACTGAATAAGAATAAGTTAACAGCACGGGCGCGAGTAGCAATAATCTGTGCACCAGGATTAGCTGCGCACAGAAGGCAGTTAATCGCTCTATAATTGAATGGGATCTCGTTGATGATGACAGCCTCGTTAAGACCACTGAGAGAGAGAGAGAGAGAGAGAGAGAGAGAGAGAGAGAGAGAGAGAGAGAGAGAGAGATTTAATAACCCTTAATACACAATCAAAATGGTTATGGGATAACAGGTAGTATACGTGCGTGTGTGTGTCAGAACTATATACGAAGACTTTATATGAGAGAGAGAGAGAGAGAGAGAGAGAGAGAGAGAGAGAGAGATTTAATAATGCTTAATATAATCAATATGGTCATTGTCTTACAGTTAGTGCACGTGTGTATGCGAGTCAAAAGTATATACGAAGACTTGATTTTCCCCATCTTTCCTAAGAAAGGGGAAAATAATTGACAGTCGCTCTGCCAATTTCAACCCCTAAACGTTAAGCCAAGGATGAGACTTGCTGTATAAAACGGTAACATTTTCAACGCTTCAAGAGCAGAATGCCCTCACGCTTCACTGCAAACGCTGCACTGCTCATATATCATCTTAAGCCAGGCTGACATTTGCACGACTTTTTGCCACGAATTTGTCGTGGCAAGTCGTGACATTTTGTGGCACAAACTGGAAGATAAAAAGAAAAAAATTACCTCAAAATCACAGCTGACCTGTCCACATAGACACGAACTGGCACGACGAGTTCATGCATAGTTTGCGCATAGTTTGCGCACTTCACGCATCGTCCCGACGAGTTCACGAACAGTTCGCGCATAGTTCACGACCCGATCACGAAAATTTGTCAGGACCAAAATTTTGAACATTTCAAAATTCTCCTCACGGCATGCCACGATGTCACGACGGGTTTACGAATATTTCACGCCAGTTCACGACTCGAGTCGTGACAATGCGTGCCACAAATTCGTGCAAGTCTCAGCCTGGCTTTACACGCACTTTCACGACCTTTACTGGGTGATAAAAAAAAGGCCCCTTTTCCCTGAACACAGAAATTGTATCCTCATCCAAGTACACTGAAAGCTAACGTTCTAATTAACATTGGCATTACTCATATTAAAGAAAACATGTATATCTTTTTTGTACCTCTCGCAAGATAGAGGTAATTTGAAAGTTATTAGAGCGACTGATGGCTATACCATGAAATTTATACGAATTTGGATTTAATAGTTTATGGCTTTAATATGTTTCAAAGATTTTTTCCAGACGTTCATATTTGTCCAACATGGCAACGTCACTTAATCCTCCAAGCAAATCCACAATGCAGTAAAACATTTCGGTCATAAATCATAATACTCTTTTAGAATAGCAATAATCAAACAACAATTTAATGGCTGAATAACAATTACACTATAACTGCAGAGTTCAGTGTAAATTGCAACATTAACCGTGACCTTGAAATAGCCTATCATCAACATCCTATTACAGGTAAAATTTTCTACTGATCCTATACCGTTAGCTGAGGCTTCAAAAGATAATGTACTTTAAAATCATATCCGATATAGGACAACGAAACATACTTGCAATTATTAGTAACAACAATAACAACCACATCAACAACTACATCAAAAAACAGCTAGGTCCTTATAGTATATTACACGCTGAATTTATAAATCCAACCGCACACAGATGGACACAAGGATATGATCATAGCATTACGAGAAAGAACAACTTAATGGAATAATATATTTTTAATTTCCGTAATTTTCCAATGATTTTACCTTGAAAGCAAATTGGCAGCCGGAGAAAGGTCAGACTACAATATTAACGCGACACGGATGTACAAAGTTTAAATTCGCTTAAAGGATTCGTGAATTAAAGTCGTAATTAAGAACTGTCAAAATGGTTAAACAATTAGACTTGAACGACTATCTAAACCAACGATAAAGAAATTCATTTATAAATAAAAACTTTAGGCAAATGTGAAAGAAAGAAGCCGGAGACGTGGTTATTGGGAGGATATCTCATACAGACTGTAAATTTAACCTGAGTGGGGATAAATTAACATGTTAACAATGTTCGCGTATCGACATGATCAGCAATACTGTACTAGTCAGGCCCACCCATACTAGATTGGTTTGTTGTGAGCAATCAGACGAAAATCTCCCACCATCACCAATCCACACTGGCCAGCGAGGTGATGAAATTGACTAAGCCTCAGCCATGGATAAGGACACATTTGAGGAGTTCGTCCCGCAGTGGACTAAAAACGGCTGGATTTTTGTTGTTGTTGTTGTTGCCAAAATAACTCAGATCCAGGAAAACGAAGTATACTCACAATCAAAGAATATTTTCATTTTGCTGACCGTATCACAATAGGATACAGCACAGAAGTCATGGTGTATTAGCCCAATAACAAACCACACAGTTGTTGTCGATCCACAAACATAATGGAAATTCATGCTTATATTCCCGAACCAAGGGAACACTATTGGATCTTTTTTTCTGGTTAAGGTTCATTTTACCTTTGCCTATATATAAGCTGAATAGTCTGGCCTATTCTGGCCTGTTCTCATACACCTGACAACACCGAGATTACCAAACAATTCTTCTTCACCCAAGGGGTTAACTACTGCACTACATTTGTTCAGTGGCCACTTTCCTATTGGTAAGGGTAGAAGGGATTCTTTAGGTATAGTAAGCAGCTCTTCTAGGAGGACACTCCAAAATCAAACCATTGTTCTCTAGTCTTGGGTAGTTCTATAGCCTCTGTACCATGGTCTTCCACTGTCTTGGGTTAGAGTTCTCTTGCTCACTATTCTATCTTATTTATCTTCCTCCTGTTTTGTTATTTATTTTAGTGTTATCAAAAAAATATCTTATTTTTCCTTTTTTCCTTTCCTCACTGGGCTATTTTCCTTCTTGGAGCCCCTGAGCTTATAGCATCCTGCTTTTCCAAGTAGGGATGTAGATTAGCAAGTAAAAATAATAATAAGGGCTCTGAGAAATAAATCTGCTATTGTACAGATAAAATGGAAGTATGGTGCGATCGGAAAAATAAGTAAATGGAAGTTTCCCTGTTGATATCGCCCCTATATTGCAAGGAATCTACTTCCTGTCACGGGTAAATTTCCCTTTATATTCAATGTATTAAAAGTATTTTGATCATCTGTGTTTCATAAAAAGTTTTTCCTGCCATACAGAGTAAAACTTTGACTTTGACACAGATAAAGGAGGATATTGTTGAGTCTGTTGATGTCCTGAGTGGATGAAAGTACTAACTCCAATCAAGTCTTTTCCTTTTTCCTTTCGTGGCTATAATACATTTTATATTCATCACGTGTCAGCTTTCGTGATTTCTACACATAGGAGAAATTATTTGGTCTCTTCCCTGTAGAGCTCACTAAACATGCTCTTGCCTAAAAAAGAAGCATCTCAGATATTGAGAGAAATAAAAAAAAGGCAATGTTCTAGTTTTCTCGGAATGTGTCTCATCGGCCTTTAGTGCTAAAGTCTGTCGATGAAGGCTCTTTAATTCCACGCCACTGATTAAGTGGGTGGAATTTTTCTAGTCCGCTGCTCACAAAGATTGTTACGGAAATTAAATTTCTTAGGAAAAGAAATCCCTTAAATAAACGACAAAAGTCAAGGTTGAGCAGCAGTCTCACGAATGAATAAATTTTTATACTATCTAAAATTTCTAAGAGGCTCGCTTTCACCTTTGTCTTATTTTTTTTTTCATTTCCATTTCATTTCCCTATACATACAATTCCTCAATTACCTTGTTGGTTTAACTAAATGCATAAATTCGACAGTATCTATTATTCATACCTCAGTTTTTTTCTTTTCTATCACTTAAACACATGATATTTGAGTACAGCTTCCTCGCAAAGATTGTCATCTTTTCGTTTTGCTTCAAATGAATTTTGTATAATGTGAATCTGATGATAATAATAATAATAATAATAATAATAATAATAACAACAACAATAATGAAAATAATAATAATAATAATAATAATAATAATAAAAAAATTATAATAATAACAAAAATAATAATAATAATAACAATAATAATAACAACAACAACAACAACCACAACCACAACAACAAAAATAATAACAACAACAACAACAACAACAACAATAATAATAATAATAATAATAATAATAATATCACCTATGTTGGCCGATATTTGTTGAGGATGATTTTTTAGGGTTTGTCATTGCTTAATCTAACGTCAAACAGGCGTACCTCAAAAATAATGAAATGTCGTATTCATGTTTCTGCAGTCTCTTTTAGATTACATTTATTAGGACGATTACTGCTGCTTCTGCAGACAGTCCCACGCAAGCATGACTCATCCACACACGTCGAGATATCAACGTTAAAAAAAAAAAAAAAAAAAAAAAAAAAAAAAAACATTTTGATATACCAGTAAGGGTAAGGTTTAACTACACCCCGTAAAGAAATTTTCAAGATGATGAACAATCTTCTTTTCAATAGAAATGTGTACTGAATATATGTATATTTACTAGTTACATTAATTTAATTCATTTAACTTTGGGGTATATGAACATATATAGAAATCCTCAAGTGTTCAGCTAGAAGAATATAATCCTTGCAATATCAATTCAATCCGCAATTGTTTCTAAAGTTCAGAGCCTCAAAAACAAAGACCTAATTTTCCGTAAGGAATAAGGTTATAATCACTTCTCAACTATACTCAATTTATTTCAATGAGGAGCATTTGCACTAACTCGCAGCGGTGCCCTTTTAGCTCGGAAAAGTTTCCTGCTCTCTGATTGGTTAGAATTATCTTGTCTAACCAATCAGCGATCAGGAACATTTTCCGATCTAAAAGGGCTCTCCTGCAAGTCGGTGCAAATCTGCCTCACTAAAAGGAATTGACTATAGAACGTCCAATACCCCAACCCGTATAAAGAGGGACTTCAACATAAATGAAGAAGCATCAGTTAGCAAGACATCGGAGTACTGAAAGTTATCTATTTTAGTGCTACAGTTATGGATACTAGCATCAGACAACATACTGTCGGAAGGCGATCCCGTGTTGAATGAAACAGTGTTGGAATAGAGGAATTGGAATACCTCTGACGTAACTTGTCATCCGGAAACGAAGTGAGAATAAACAAAGTGAGATTGGAGTGAAACGAAACGAGTGAAAAAAATTTAAATAAAGTTAGTAAATAGTAAACAAAATAGGATTATTTCTCAATAAATATGTGTATCTTACCAATAATTATTTTTTTTTAAATAAAATAAAAAGGCTAATTGTAATGGAACCAAAATTACATGCAAGATAAATCTGCGTTGGAAACTCAAATAAAAGCAATAAGGAAGTTATAAAATCTAGTATACAATTGGCTGCCGATCGCCATTTATATGGGTATTTGATAAGGTTGGGTCGAAGACGTGTAACTGGTCAGTTTAGGGCAATTCTAAACTTGTTTTAATATCTATGTCGAAGATATATTCATCACTTCCAGGACTGATAAAGAAATAAAGAACATGGAGAAATCCAATCCCTAACTTATATATAAGAAAGATTTATTTTAATGTTGTTACTGTTCTTAATACATCTTATTTTAATTGTTAATTACTTCTCTTTTAGTCTCCTTATTTCCTTTCCTCACTGGGCTATTTTACCTGTTGGAGACCTAGGGTTTGTAGCACTCTGCTTTTCCATCTAGTGTAGCATATAATAATAATAATAATAATAATAATAATAATAATAATAATAATAACAACTTCGATAAGCTGCAAACCCACAATATCTCAGAAGAAGCCTGAATGGCTAATTAAGTACGAATGTTCACTAATGACTGAGTACGGAGACGGAGTATTGCCTCACTAGTCACTACAAATAATTCCAGTCTCATACTAATCTTCTGAACACACCCTGCCACCTTTCTCACCTTTTTCTATTCAGTGGCTCTAATCTTTTTTACCATCTGTAATATTTACTCCAATATAATGTACTTAGGCAAATCAATCAATTTAATTTTCCCACCATTAAATGTTATTGTTATATTAATGAAACCGAATAAACCCATCATTAACCTTTCCCTATTTTCCTTGTTGGAGCGCTAGGGGTTATAGCATTCTGGTTTTCCAACTAGGGTTGTAGCTTAGCAGGTAATAATAATAATAATAATAATAATAATAATAATAATAATAATAATAATAATAATAATAATAATATTAGATGGGAAGAAAAATCTAACATCCTAACTATTCTTAATAACAAGGACCTACGAAAAACAGTTACATTCTACGTGAGCATTTCACAGGTAACACTCTTTAAAGATTAAAATAACGTACCCAAAACAAGGACCAGAGACAAGAGTTACTCTTAAAGAGCTCTACAAAAGGGCCTCTCATAATCTCAGTAGCCCTAACCTAATGCCATACTAATTACAATGTAACATAACAAACATATGGTACGCACATACAGGGCGGGCCAAGATAAGGGTTACAGTTACCAAAAGCAGTGTTAAAGTTCTTTATCTTCTTCACCTTAACATGTATGTATGTATGTATGTATGTATGTATGTATGTATATATATATATATATATATATATATATATATATATATATATATATATATATATATATATATATATACACACACACACACTTGCTATGAAGCTGTGAATCCCTCAGACTTATCAATAATGTCAGTCACACTATGACACCTTTCTAATAATGTCTACAAATCGTGCGTAAGACAATGGCGTCACTATCCAATGCTTTACAGAAACAAACAATTAGAAACCTAAATGCCACAGATATGCAAGGAATCTTAAACATAGAGAGAGAGACGAAACTCAACTGATCCATCTTAGCCAATGAACGAGAAAAATGAAATTTTTTATAAGTAAACTATACTAACAACGTCTCCGCACAAACACATACAAACAATCGCTTGTCAGAACAGTAAACTAAATCACATTGCAGTTCACTGATGAAGCTAGATCAATGCCATTCAAGTTAAATTCTCTACCTAAGTATATTTATATCTAAATAATCTCATTAACTAAAAAACACATCATACGTGATGATTATAACAAAGAAAAAATCTACAGTGATGGCTAAATGAGTAAATAAGTATCTAATATATCTAAATATCTTCAATGTGTGTATATCTGTATGTACCTGCGGGGAGAGAGAGAGAGAGAGAGAGAGAGAGAGAGAGAGAGAGAGAGAGAGAGAGAGAGAGAGAGAGAGAGACTGACTTGACCTCTTGCATCGTCTCGGAAGAAACTCTTTGAACCGAGTCTGGCGGAGACATCAAAGCGATTCCCTTCCAATAGGACTCTTGCTCTGTAATAGTTGGTGCCGATATTAGTCTTTCCCTCCTCTCTGTCTATCAGCGTCTGCCAGTCGGCCTTTTGGTTTGTTAATGTTTTTTGTAGTTTATATAGGAGATATTTATTCCAATGCTACTGTTCGTAAAATATTCTATTTTTACTTGTTTCCTTTCCTCACTGGGATATTTTCCCTGTTGGAGCCCCTGGGCTTATAGCATCCTGCTTTTCCAACGAGGGTTGTAGCTTAGCAAATAATAATAATAATAATAATAATTGTAATAATAATAATGTATAGGAGGTTCAGCGTTACTGACGTGTCGGACTCTTTTTATATCTTAAAAAGAATAGATTGATCATTCAATAATTCTATTGTTATAATGAGGAAGTACCAAAATAATTTTCCAATTTTCCAGCCTACAAATGTAAGTCTAAAGGGATCTTATGTCGACAGTGACTAGCAATCCATGGTGATCACTCGATCAAAGGTTCGAGTTCTCTTGCTTGAGGGTTCACTTGGGGACATTATTCTACCTCATTTCTCTTCCTTTTTTTATTTCTTATAGTTTACATATGAAAAATTTAAACTAATGTTGATGCTATTCTTAAATAATCTATTTCAATTGTTAATTACTTCACTTGTAGTTTCATTTCCTTATTTCCTTTCCTCACTGGGCTATTTTTTCTGTTGGAGCCCCTGGGCTTATAGCATCCTGCTTTTCCAACTAGGGTTGTAGCTTAGCAAGTAATAATAATAATAATAATAATAATAATAATAATAATAATAATATTAATAATAATAATAATGTATTAACTTTTCGCATAACTCTTGAAAAGCATCTAGTAATGATAATGATAAAAAATTATCAAGATTAAACACAATATTTCTTGAATATCCAAGGAAGATAAGCACTGCATCAAATGACATGAAAATCCAAAACTGTTCATATAAAATAAATTACATGGAAGTATTCAAGAATTAAATTACATGGAAATATTTAAGATCCAAAGTACATGGAAGTAGTCAAGAAGCCAATTACAAGGACGTATTTAAAAAATAAATTGTATGGAAATATCTTTCTCTGGGTAGCTATGTGTACATTGGAGCGACTATTTTTTTCAACAAATATTGAACAAACCCTCCTGTTCTCTTTGAGACATCTAAAACCTTATAATATCGGTCTATCATTCATGAGGATCACCTTAAAAAATCATAAAATTATTTAAGTTTCGACTTGTTCTGCTAATAGATTATTAAAATAATTGCTAAACATAATCTTTCGGATGAAAACAAAAATAATGAGGTTTAGTGCTGAGAGAGAGAGAGAGAGAGAGAGAGAGAGAGAGAGAGAGAGAGAGAGAGAGATAGAACTTCTTTATCAACTTTATCTTAGATAATATAAAACCTACCAGTCCTTTCATTTTCGCCACCCCATTCCATTTTCGATAAAACTATATCCAACAATCTTCCAAATTGTGAGGTTGAGCACGTCTGTCAACTTGGCAGCTGGCTTATGAGGATAATAGAAATTGAGGAAACCCGGAAGGAAATTGAGAGAGAGAGAGAGAGAGAGAGAGAGAGAGAGAGAGAGAGAGAGAGAGAGAGAGAGAGAGAGAGAGAGATAATGGCTTCAAATAATAATGGTATAAACTGATAATAAGACACATCAAAGCATATAGTATCCTATAAACATGTCGTAAAACAGGGAAGGCAAATGCTCCTTGCACTGACATAATCGCGGACAAAGACAAGCGCCCTTGCTAGAATCTTTAAGAGACACATTAAAGTGAAGTAACAAAGAAGAGATAACAATTAACTTTAAAAAGACGAGTAACAAAACAGACAATGTCAAAACAAATAATCACAAAGATGTAACTCCCGTATTTTAAGTTCATTTGACAACTAAATTTTATGCTAGAGGTCTGCATTATTCGATAAATCTATAAATTAAAATATGTCGAGCCTTTGTCGTCCAAGAGGTAGATTTTCTGAATGATTCAGTTCCACTCGAAAAGAATTATTTTAGGGGAAATTCAGATATAAAAGATTCGCCTTCCGAAAGACTGCCTTTTTTAATATAAGAACCACTATTCCTTGAGATACGCTACTTTACCAAACCTGTAAGGTTTCAAACTCCTTGAATTTATAAATGTGTCATTCAATGTCTAAGGAGCTCAATCAGGATATTCAAAATATTTCTACAAAGATTTGAAGACTTGAAGCGAACTGACGATATTGGAAGAAAGTTGAAGGAAATTCCTTATGACTTAACTATCGTGTATCTTTACAGAAACAATATTCCTTAGATGACGTGTTTTATATTCTAGGTTTCCTATTTCACTATTATTAAGATCCTTCTCCAAATAATGAAAACCATCTGAATGTTTCAGCGTTTAATTTCAGTATTATATTCATTATTCCAAAAACCTAAAACCTGTTTCAATCTATAATGTTCTCCTTTTTTAAATTAATCCTTCCCAAAGAAAAGAGGACTTGCTTCACTTTTAAGTGAACTTTTGTCTCAATTTTTAGTTCCACCCTTAAACACCAAATACTTATGTGCCGTATGTGCTTCATACACGCTCGTACACTGCAATGGTTTTGATTTCTTATTTTATCTTTCGCTCTTCCCTGCACTGTTAATAGACCAACCTGTGCAATTATGTTAGCTCATGCCTTATGTTTGAATTTTGTGATTTTCTTCCTCGCAAGTCGCTGTATATAAACTCGATGATTGTTTAATAAGGTTTAGTTGCTTTCACCACGCCTCTCAGTTACAACCTAACTTCTCGCTCGCACATTGGTAATCAGGGGAGCGACTACTCCCTCCCGCCTGCCTCTCGATGCTGTGCCCTACTGTTTGAAGATGCCCCCACCGAAGATACCTCTTCGGCACACGCCCACTCAATGATACTGCCTCCCTTTGCCCTAGCATTCACCTGGTTCCAGCGTGCTGAAGTCCAGTTTCGTATCAAGGGCGTGACTTAGTCAAGCACCAGAGTAGACTATGTTCTCACGGCACTCCCAACGCACACTTTCCTGGAAATCTCCGATTGGCTTTGTGAGCAAAGGGACATCCCAATAGAGTGCAACACCCTAAAAAAATACCTCCTGGACCAGTACTCGTCATTGCCAGCTGCCCAGAGAGCCAAACATTTTCAGTGCTCTCGACAACTGTTGGGGGAACCAAAAAGGCGTTGCTTGGCCTCAGGGAAATGACCAATATTGCTCGCCTGCAACCTGCTGCACACGGCTCTCCTCGAGAAGGGAACCTACTTCGTGCCCTTTGGGTACGACACTTACCCGAACCCGACGTCAATATATTGGCCATGAAGGACCTGATGACCATAGTCGACGCCCTTATGGACAGCCACTTCACCACCTTCAAGACCTGCATCAACGTCTCCACTCCTGATGAAGAGAAAAACTATCCAACATCGACTGAAGCTGAAGTGAATGCGGTAGGACACAGATTCCGTGCCGAAACGGCAACAAAGCCGCCCACCACCCATCCATCACTCGCTCACGTTCCAACCAAGGACTTCTACAGCCACTTACTCAAGCCCATCGGACGCTATTATTCTAGCATCACTCCAGATTCGGGGAGGCTGCGAAGAAATGTTCGAACGGTTGTAAGTGGCGAAAAAAAATGTAAGCAAGCCATTGCTTGTGGCAGTGGCCTCCCCTGTTCCTAATCTTTTCTTTTTACATGATGCAGGTACAGGCATGCGATTTTTGGTAGGCACAGGTGCTTGCCGTTCTCTTCTGCCAAGGCCACTCTCCAGGACACGACGTAGCCTGTCTAAATCTGCCGAAGTCCACCTGGTAGCTGCCAACAGATCTGCGATACCCCCCTAAGGTTACGAGAACCTCACATTCTTATTTGGAAGCATCAAATATGACTGGAAGTTTCTAGTTGCTGACGTCACATTGTCAATTTTCAGCATGGATTTCCTCACATTACCACCTCCTGGTTGATGTCGCTCACCGGCGGGTAGTCAACACACATCCTTACTCATCCACACCTCACCACATCAGCCTACCCCAGGAATCCTGCCCCCACCTTCTCACATTGTATCCAGAACTTAGCCAAACACACAGGGTTCCTGCTAAACATGGTATTTATCACCATATCAAGACGACAGGGCCTACAGTGTTCACCAGATTCAGGCATCTGGCAGCCGCAAAACAAATGTTTGTAGAAATGGAAGAAACTGGCCTATGCTAAAAGGTCTCCACCCCTTGGTCGTCACCCTCACATATCGTCCTGAAGAAAGATGGCTCCCTGCATCTGTGGGGAGATTACAGGCATTTGAACATGCAGACAGAACCAGAAAACTACCCCCTTCCAAATATCAGCGACGTGATCTCCTACTTACAAAAAGCAAAAGTTTTCTCAATGCTCAACCTCCTGAAGGAGTATCATCAGGTGCCCATGAACCCAGAAAACATCCCCAAGACTACCATCACCACCCCATTTGATACATACACCTTCAATTACTCCTGTTTTGGCCTTCGTACTACTGGGGCCACTTTTCAATGCCTCATGGATGTCATCTTCTACGTAGGTTAAGTGGACGGCATACTTGTGTTCTCTTCCTTCAAGGAGAAACACCTCCATCACCTAAACATCGTGCTTGACTGCTTACAACAGAACGATCTAGTAGTCTAGTACGACTAGTGTAACTTTGGCGCCAGCGAAGTGTCGTTCTTATGGCACCAATCAACCCTTCCTAAGAAGGCAGAAGTTAAGAACTTCCCAACGCCCTCGATCGTTAAAGCACAGCAAGAATTCTTGGGCATGATCAGCTATCATCACCGTATCCTGCCAGCCATCGGCGCAACTCTTGCCCCCCGCTACGCCTCTCTCAAGGTCAAGTCAAAATTACCTGAAGTGGGGTACCCTTCAAGAGGGGGCCTTCTGCAACGCAAAGAATGCCCTATCAATCAATGTTGCTCTCACTTTTCTTGTGCCACATACACGTCCTTCTCACCACCGATGACAGCGACGTTGCTATTAGTGCAGTACTTGAGCAGATGGTCAACAGCTCACCCCATCTATTTGGTATCCCTGAGCATATTTCTTCTGACAGGGGTACCACTTTCACCTCTGAATTTTGGACATTATTAGCAAATATCCTGGGAATCACCCTACATCAGACAACTGCTTACAACCCTGCTGTCAACGGAATGGTTAAACGTTGCAGATGGAAAAAAATTGGCAGGAATGAATAACTGGTCACCATATACCATTTCAGCTGCCGAGTCATCCAGGATGTCTTTAGGAGTGGCCCTTAGTCCCAAGAGGACCCAGGGAAGCATGGTAAACCAGTTAGAGACCCAGGGAAGCTGGGTAAACCAGTTAGAGTCCTTGCTCTAACTGGTTTACCATGCTTCCCTGGGTCCTCTTGGGACTAAGGGCCACTCCTAAAGACACCCTAGATAACTCGGCAGCTGAAATGGTATATGGTGACCAGTTATTCATTCCTGCCAATTTTTTCCATCTGCAACCTCCACCAACAATCTCCAGCAATTATAGCACGTTGTGGGAAAATTTACTCTATGCAACCAGACTCACAAGCCCCCAGCTAAGCAATACATGCCAACAGATCTGCAATCAGCAACCCACGTTTCCTGTACAACTACACTAACACTAGTAAGCCACTGCTAACACCCCCGTTACACGGGCCCTTTCCCCGTGATCCATCCTACGCCGAAGGCTGTTTGCATCAACATTTATGGGAAAGAAGACTGGGTATCCATTGATCGCCTAAGACTTGCATATCTACCAGATGACCCGCATACAGTACGCCTCTCTAAAGCAGGGCACCCTATTTCACATGTATGTCATTTTCAGGGGGGGGGAAGTCATGTACCGCACATGTTTCATACACGCTCGTACATTGTAATGGTCTTTTTTTTCTATCTTAACACTCGCTCTTCTCTGCACTGTTAATAGTTCAACCTGTATCACCATGCTAGCTCATGCCTTACCATGTTTGAATTTTTGTGACGTTCTTCCTTGCAAGTCGATATATATAAACTCAATGATTGTTTAATAAAGTTTAGTTGCATTCACCTCGCGTCTCAGTTACAACCTAACTGCTCGCTCGCACACATCTTTCAATTGTTCCCTTTCCCTCATTACTTCGAGTCTTCCCAAACACAGAAGAACTGCTTCACTTTCATGCAATTAATTTTCCTCATTACTTCAAATCTCTCTAATTACTCAAGAATTATCCCATCTCCAAGCATTTCGTTCTTATTTCTTCATTTCATCCCGAATACAAAAAAACATGTTCAAATTTTTAGTGTTCCATTTTACTTATGTCTTCGATTCTTCTCAAATGCAGAAAGCCTGTTCCTAAGGAAGCATTTCCTTTCCTAATCTTTTTTTTTTACATTCTTCCAGAATATTAAAGACTGGTTCCATTTCCAAGCGTTCCTTGTCCATAATTTCTTCGCTTCTTCCCAAATATCAAAGACATTTTCCACTTTCATGGTTAGCTTTTTCTCATTACTTCGCTTCTTCCAAAATACGGAAGACAATGTCTCTTTTCAGCCGTCTAATTTTCATAATTTCTTGCATTCTTTCCAAGCACTGAAAACCTGTTTCTATTTTCAAGTGTTTCAATTTACTCGATTCTTTCCATATGCCGAAAATCTATTCCATTTCAAAGTATTCCGTTTTCCTTATTGCTTGAATCTTACCCATATACCAATAACTTACCCCATTTTCAAGTCCTTTCTTTTCCTCATTACTTTGATCCTTCCCATCCTCTTACGACCCTAATTTTTCACTTTAAAACGCCCACGATTCCAATAACAACACCGTGAATTCCTCCAGCCCAAAATGATTCGCATCCTCCCTACTCACCAGACCAGAGAACAAGGAACAAATGCAATGAGGGAAGGGGGAAGACAGAAGCGGCATCGGAGCTTAGCCCGTTAAATATGACTAGGGGACACATTAAATATTTCACAGGGCCATGCTAATGAATCATCCAGGCATCAAAACGAAATCATTATGTTTGTATTCATCTAATCAATATAATTATTATCGCATAATAGGTGAGCGCTCGATTCAAACGCACGAATATCAATTCGTTTGGGACACTAATGAAAGACGAAGTCGAAAATTACAGAGAAAAAAAAGAAAGAAAAAAAATCGTAGGGAAATATGGCAAATATTACAAGCGTCGCAAACTATTCTTTGTTGCGATATCCAGGAATAAATATCTATAATAAACTATAATTTGATATAAAGCCATAAGAATAAAAGGAAAAAAAAGTGAATCCTTACACAAATATGAAAACATGAAAATTATCTCTTTGACTCTTTCTTTATAAAAATGGGTGGAAAAGGTTATAACCAGGTAGTTCTCCAGTCTACTTTCTCCTGACGCTGGTGTATGTGTATGTATATGTATATGGGCATATATATAATATATATATATATATATATATATATATATATATATATATATATATATATATATATATATATATGTGTGTGTGTGTGTGTGTGTGTATACAAATATCAGACTAAATTCCTCATATTACTGCAAGCCATGAATCAAAATTAGAAATAATAGAAGGAATCACTTCGGAGGAGGAACTCGAACCAAAGCACCACGCTAAACAAAGGTCCCGACTTGTTCACTGCTACTGGACTTAATTGTCCTTTTTTTTTATTAGAAATGGCACTAACGGTTAATTACCATTTTGTCTTGCTAGTCGCCGTCTAATTCCTTGTGGAAGTACGTACATGGAGTTATTGTTAAAAGGTAATATAGACCCATTTATTCTTCCTATTAGCGTTTTCTATAAACTGTTGAAATATGGTTCGTCGTCTTGAGGCATGTATTGGGAATCTTTGGAGAACGCCTCGCTAAGCATTGATAGTAAAGGCATAGGAAAACAAAAGTTTATTGTAAACCATGATCATTTCGATTAAGTACTATGACTTTGCTATCCGTGTATTATGTATGTAATCGACAGATAGGTTTGCTTAAAGCAAATGGGTGTTACACACTAATACACACACAAACAAAACCACTCCAACGCCTTCTAAAAACATAACAGGCACCTCACGTCGGTGTCTCAAACTGTCGACCTAACCGCGCCCGAACTCCTTGCTGCTGGGAGGAAGGACGCTGGTGACTAGTAAAACACATGAACATTTGCTACTGGGGTCTAAGCTACGTCAGGCAGGGCAGCCGGTCGGGACTACAGTCTACCCCAAAGCCAAAGTAAAGCCTTTCAAGAGAAAGGCAACCGTGCTTACCCCCATACAAATAGGGGAAAATTAACGTTATTTGGAGAACCATCGTCGTCTTTGTACCAAGCAGTAATAAGAACATTGTAAATTACCTTAATCAGTAGAAAAAAGAAGTTATACATATACATTATAAGAATTTAATAATATGTCCGACTAATAATGTCTTCTTTGAGAGAGAGAGAGAGAGAGAGAGAGAGAGAGAGAGAGAGAGAGAGAGAGAGAGAGAGAGAGAGAGAGAGAGAGAGAGAGGAGCATCTCCCGGGGAAAAAATCTTTAAAATGAAAAGGATCCTAATTCACCATCGAAAAAAATATCTGAAAAGGGGATATTTTCAGCACTTTGAGAACTTATAAGAGTTGAATTCAAATACAAAAAGAAGTTAATAAGTTTCGGAAATTTTTTAGCAAAAAACAAAAGGCGGACAATATTGACGACGCTCTTGACTGGGACAGAAGCTGGAGAGAAGGGAAAGGTTTAAATTTTATCTTGCTTTAAAGGGTAAAATTTTTATCTCATTTTATTTCGTCGATTTCAATGTACGTTTGACCCCCGATAAAGTCTTTGTAATGTCTTTTGAAAGTGATAGTAATCATAATAATAAATTAAGAAATTCCAATTAATTTTGATTAGAATATCTTAGTAATTTTAATCTTACTGATAAATTAAAAAATTACAAATACCTTTAATAAGAATATCTTATTGGTAATTTTGATCTTACTGATGATTTAATCACACTTTTCTTATTGGACAGAAAAACTAATTGAAAGTTGGATATATTTTGAAGTCTTGAGAACTTATATAGAGGTAGAAACACACAAAGTCTAGCTCACTTATTTAAAAAAGAAAAAGAGAGAGAGAGAGAGAGAGAGAGAGAGAGAGAGAGAGAGAGAGAGAGAGAGAGAGAAAGAGAGAGAGAAATTTCTCAACTTATGCGACGTTACCAACCACTGCAAACAACAGAAGATTAAAAGCATTCAATAAATATAAGAAAGCAGAGAGGCAATTTCAAAAAGTAAACTGCATGAATTCAATTTACATGTATGTGAGCACACAGTTACACGCAACGCATGACGTTAATATATACAGGGAATAAAAGTGCAGGAAGAACAAGCGAGAGAAAAGGAGGCCGGGAGATTTTGGATTTGCATTGTTCTAAAGAAATAAAAATTGGAGAACGAAAATGAAGATTTGTACAGCTCGAAAGAGAGAGAGAGAGAGAGAGAGAGAGAGAGAGAGAGAGAGAGAGAGAGAGAGAGAGTAAACATAATTATTGACCACGTTTCGATGTTTCATCTGCTTTTCATAATGATTTTCCACCGAATCTCAAAAAAGCCAACGAGAGAGAGAGAGAGAGAGAGAGAGAGAGAGAGAGAGAGAGAGAGAGTAAACATATTAACCACGTTTCGATGTTTCATCTGCTTTTCATAAAGATTTTCCACCGAATCTCAAAAAGAAAAACGAGAGAGAGAGAGAGAGAGAGAGAGAGAGAGAGAGAGAGAGAGAGAGAGGGTTAATACCACGTTTCGTTGTTTCATCTGCTTTTTCATAAAGATTTTCCTCTGAATCACAAAAACACCAACGAATATTTTGGTGTTGTGTCCTGGGGAATCTGTGTCCTTTATTCTACGGCCAACTTCTGTCATTTACTTGTTTCATTGTTGAAGTTTAGCCTATTGTAATTTCTTTTCACAATTTATTGTTTTCTATTCGCTTTCATCAAAATGAAAAGATATGATATGGAAGTAACATAGAAGTTAACGACTTAATGGCGAAATACACTGAGTAAAACAATGATTTAAAGTGACGTAATTACAATACAGCCAATATATATATATATATATATATATATAATGTGTGTGAACAGCTATTTAATAGATAGACATAGATATATAATTTTCCGTTAAGTTGGTGACAAACATCATGTTCACAACAACAAAAGCCCACAAAAGAAATGCATGATGAGAAATTTTTCAAACATCTTTCATCAGTTGTTGAACAATCTCATCTAAAGCTAGTTTTCCTCTCAGAATTACAAAGCTTGACTTTTTCAACATAAATAAATTAAACATCCACTGTGAACGCCAGGAAAGATAGTGAACGATAGCACAGATCTTAGGAACTTAAAGTAGCAAGAAAAGTTTTTAAATGTGGTATGGTCAGTTATTGGACTATTACATAAATACGAATTATAAGACCTGTGAAGTCATTCATAACCATGAGCATTCTGGAACTCCTAGCCAAAGCACTATAAAGCAAGTTACCCAATTGTAAGAGTATATTTTCGATGCTTGGATACTGAAAAGGTCATAGTTATACGTTGATTGATTGACTATGAGTACGTAAACCATTTTCCCTATACCGCAAAAAAATACGTATAATAAGAGGGCAGATAATATGGACTACAGAGAACCGAGGTAAAGTAGGACACTAATAATTGGGTAAACCTGGAGCCCAAAGGTGCGCTCTGAAGATCTTTGAGTAATGCATACAGAGACTGCCACATGTTCACTGACGGGACCACTATCCGCTTCTGGGGTCGTCAGTAATGTTGCAAGCTTGTATCTTCTGAGTTACTTGAAGGCTACTACTTATTCTCTCATTAAATTACTCGTTTTACCATCATTCGTTTATATCATGTAAAATTATATCGTTTCTTATGTTTTTAACTCGGCTTAATTCTTTCTTAACTTTATAAGAGAGAGAGAGAGAGAGAGAGAGAGAGAGAGAGAGAGAGAGAGAGAGAGAGAGAGAGAGAGAGAGACTATAGCATTGATTGTACTCCTGGTTTGGTCTGCATTTCGTTAGATGCCAAAACTACATATATCCAACTTCCGTTTTTTATCAGTGCCTATCTCTTTCATTCGTTTGTATACATGATGTTAAATAGGTTAGAGGCTGCAAGATGTGAAGTTCTCAGCTTTGGTTTTAACCTCAGTCAATATTTTTCTTTATTTTTTGCCCTTACATTCGTTAAGATCGCAAAAGCATTCACTTTATTAAACAGTATTCAGTATGAAATTTCATATGTACACAAATACCTATTTAAGAAGACGACTCTGTAAGATATGTACTTTGGAGATTAGAGAATCAAAATCAGTGACTACAGAAAACTCAAATGAATCGTGTAATATTGCATTATTACCATTGCGAAAGAATGATGATGATAGACTATAGACCATAGTTCACTGTAGATATATACCATAGTTAACTATAGCTATCCCCGTTACAAGGCATAATAAATGAACGACAACACACACACACAAACACACGCACACAAAGAGACAAAAAAAATAAACTAATTGATAGAAAGTTGAAGCGCGAGATACCGTCACCTCATATCGAGTTTTATTTGGCCGAGCCGTAGGATAGAAAATATCATCTCTTGTTTTCCCAAACCTGATCCATCTTCATTTGGGGCGCCACAGATGGTCAATATGTCAGGCGAGGTCACCGTCATTGCTCCCGTTTCCCTTCTGGCTTCATCCCGAAAAACACAGACACGGCCATACCAAACAAGACCTTTCTTTCAACGCAGCCATTCCTGATACTATAAATACCATTTCTGTTACCATTCCTAACAGTCTGTTGTATTCCAGTTATCATTCCTAATACTTTCATTGCTCTTCTTTAAACCTTTCTCGTCCTTTCATACATTTCTTATTCTTTCTTCCACTTTTCAGTTCACATTTATGTTTATTTTCTTGCATTTCCATTACCATTATCAATTTTCCATCGACTTTTAGATAATAATAATCCTTCTCTTACTACTTAAGTCCTTAACCTTTGTTGGCCTTGTTTTAGCTAATTGTCTTTAAAACAATAAAAAGATGATTACAATAGTAGGGAATCATAACACCTATGTCTGATGGCGATACAATTATGTTATTGAATAATGAAGTTTTGGGGTGGTAAGAGTCCTTTTAGCTAGTTGTAAGGATGGTAAATACGGAAGGTTACGAATATTCAGCGATATCTAACAAGGGGTCTAAAGAGTTATTGGGTTATTGCTATAAATTCAAGAGTTGCATTATTTAAAAAAAACGAACAAGGAATGAAAGTATTCCGAATGATCAAGTATTAGGAATGACACATGGGATGGCTAGAAAAGTACAAAAAATAATAACTTAAGTAGCCACTGAGAGGGAGCAAGCCACCCTTAACTTGGTGCCGGTCCCAAGCCCGGGTAAATGCGGAGGGTTGGCGGCAGGAAAGGCATCCGGCCATGAAGAAATTAGCCCAAACCAGTATAACCAGTGAAAGTTGTGAAAATAATAATAATAATAATAATAATAATAAATAATAATAATAATAATAATAATAATAATAACTATTAGTACCCTCTTTACTTGTGACTTTCAGATTAATAAAAAGTAATTTCGCCAAAGTAGAAGTTTAAATACATTATTATGCAAATAATCATATCTATGATAATCAAAGGGATAAAATACGCGCAAATTAATTATTAAAAATTATTCAGCCTGTCATGACAACAGGTGGCAACAACCGGATAATCAATAAATGCTGAAGCTATAGTTGTATAAGTAAACATTAATTTCTTCTTATCGGCTTTCTTTTGGAGAGTTTAACTTATTATCAAGCTTAATTAAAGTCAGAACAACAGAACCGCTTATGTGAAAACCTGGATTCACAACTTGACATCTACATAAAAATCTTAATTTCTTTTAACAGTCTAGTTTGTTTTTGAATATTTTTTTCCTTCTATATAAGGTGTGTGTATTGAAGTAACACTTTTTGTGAAAGGTAGACAGAATTGGCTTTCTTTGTTTTTTTTACAGAGAGAGAGAGAGAGAGAGAGAGAGAGAGAGAGAGAGAGGAGAGAGAGAGAGAGAATCGCAATGCCATCACATAGATATTCGTGAAAGCCAATGGTCTTTTGTTATCATCTAAGTCAAATGAAATTTACAAATCCTGACAAAGCAGATATACTTAAAAGACGTAAGGATGTATAGAGCGGCATGGGAAAGAAGAGGCAGCTATAAAAAAGAAAGTATTGTAACAAAACTTTCAAAAGCCACAAGTAATCAACCGCTTTTCTAAGTTTCGTGCATATATTATTCGTGGTTTGAAGTCCCACTCCAATCATTAGTAAAGATACAACAAAAACAACAACAAATGCAGACATTTTTAGTTCACTGCATGACAAAGGCCTTATACATGTAAATTTGTCAGTTTTCCTCACCAC
The DNA here is from genome assembly GCF_036898095.1 of Palaemon carinicauda. NCBI lineage: Eukaryota > Metazoa > Arthropoda > Malacostraca > Decapoda > Palaemonidae > Palaemon > Palaemon carinicauda. The sequence continues at coordinate 52,528,607 of NC_090761.1, read as the reverse complement.
GCTGGCCAGTGCGGTTTGTAGTGGTGGGAGATTTTCGTCTGATCGCTCACAGCAAACGAACGTGACTAGTAAAGATAACATCCAAACAAATGAAGGTATATTAGTCATTTACAATAAGAGCAAAATAAAAGTACTTGTTAATTTCCATTGATGGTTTACCTCAGAGCGCTAAAGTTTGCATTTTTAAAGAAATTGGTTTTAAAGTCTCAAATATCACAATCAAAGTGAAAAAACCTGCTTTCTATATCCAATATTTCAATTTTCTTATCGAAGGAGCACAAATATGTTATGCCATTTGCACATTAAGATAATTGGGAATACTATTATAATTGAATATCTTTGAGCCTCAACGCTATAGACCATTCCAAATCTGTCATGATGAAGCAAATATATACATATATATATATATACACACACACATATATATATATATATATACACATAAATACACACACATATATATATATACATTTATACATATATATACCCATACATATATATATACCTATACATATATATATATATATATATATGTATGTATGTATGTATGTATGTATATAAATACATATGTATATATACACATACATATAAATATATATACCCTGTATATACATATATATATATATATATAAATATATATATATATATATATATATATATATAAATACACTTATATATATACATATATACATACCCACATATATATACATATATATACATACATATATATATGTATGTATTATTTATATGTATAATACATATATATATATATATATATAAAAAGGTGTAATAAAAACAAATAAAAGGTAAAATAAAAACTAAAAACTATATAGCTATTCCATACTCTTATTTATGTTCGAATATGTATACGAAAATAATCCCAACATAAACTGATACGAACACCAAAAAGGAACACTTATGTAAGTATTCATATACTCAGAATACCTATATTCTACAGCATATTTATGTATGCGTGGGGGACTGTGCGTAATAGCTCTAAGAGGCTTAAACCCTTACAAAGGTAGAAATAATAAACCCCATAGAAAGCAATAGACCTTCATCTCCTTATCATTTATAAAAAATATATATATACTTACCTGATGTCCTTCTGGACTTCAAATACTTCAAATTAATCAGCTTACCTGAAATATAAAAAGTAGTAATTAGAACGTAAATAGGCCTAGGTCAATTATATTAATTAGAGCATTGACATTATTTGCAAAAAAAAAAAAAAAGTAATATAGTTAAAAGAACTTTGTATGAAATCTTCAATTTGAAATTTTTCTTTTAACTTAATTTTATAGAATACGTGTCAGAAATTGCATATAATGGATATTGCCATTATATATATATATATATATATATAAATATATATATATATATATATATATATAAATATATATATATATATATATACCCACATATATATACATATATATACATACATATATATATGTATGTATTATTTATATGTATAATATATATATATATATATATATATATATATAAAGGTGTAATAAAAACAAATAAAAGGTAAAATAAAAACTAAAAACTATATACTATACACATACTAAAAACTATGTATGTGTGTGTGAATTTAATATACAAAATATATTTTTAAGGAATTGGCTTGATACTGTAAATAATAGTTATGACTAAGAAATCGTTCCACGTTTCTATCTATATAAGATATATATATATATATATATATAGAGAGAGAGAGAGAGAGAGAGAGAGAGAGAGAGAGAGAGAGAGGAGAGAAGCTTTGACGTAGCCGCAAAGCATAAAAACGAAAAATTAGTCAAATTAACTTGAACTCCATTTTCCCTTTTCCACTTCATCAAAGGAATTATCTAATGGAGATTTTAGTTATCTTACATGAAAACAAGACACAAAATACAAGGTACCTAAAATTGCATAAAACCAATACAGGAATATTTTTTCTAATTGAACTAGGTAGTAGGTTAGCCAGGGCACCAGCCACTCGTTGAAATGCTAGCACTAGAGTGTTATTGGGTCCATTGACTGGCCAGACAGTAATACATTGGTCCCTTTTCTTTGGTTACGGCTCCTTTTCCTTATGCCTACACATACATTAAATAGTCAGGCGTATTCTTTACATATTCTCCTGTCCTCATACACCAGGCAACAGTGAAATTACCAAACAGTTCTTCTCTTCCCAAGAGGTTAACTACTGCACTCTA
>NC_090761.1:52518903-52521403 GCF_036898095.1 Palaemon carinicauda | reverse complement strand
CAATGTTGATTTTCACCAAGTCCATTATTTTGCAATAACGGTAGATACAGAAACGACTCCCCCCCCCCCCGAAAAAAAGAAAAGAACAAATAATAAATGAGGATTGGACACTTGAAACGAGTTCTCACCCTTGAATATTTAACGGCACTTCTCACAAAGTTGTGTTAAGTTTTATTTTTCTTACCCTCCTATTTTTTTTCTTTTATCAGAAGGTAAAAATCCCCACTACGCCAACGTCAAAGTTCATGTGTATTGGTAAAGAACTTTAAAATTCTTTCCTCAGAAATTCAAATACAGAATTATTTCATGAAGAGAATAAAGAATTTCTTTCAGGGCTTTTTTATGAAACCCAAATTTTATGTATGTATATATATATATATATATATAAATATACATATATATATATATCGATATATATATCTATGTATAATATATATATATATATATATATATATACACACACATACATACATGTATATAATTATAATCATAGATACGGTATACTATATATATATGCATATATATATATATATATATATATATGTATATATATATATATATATATATTAAAAAATGAAACCATCAAAGAAAATGTCGATGTAAAACTGTTTGATTTATAAATCCTATGTACAGCGGCCGGCTTAACTTCAATATACGCAAGACCACATCGCCATTTAAGCCTCTTAGACTCCTGTTGGTTAAAGCGCGGGGCTAACAACCATATTCAAACTCTTTTGATAAAAATCCTGATCAATAGCACGGTCTGAGGTCAATCCTCTATAGAAAAGGGGCGCATGAAAAAAAAAAAAAAAAAAAAAAAAATCCCGAATAACTATCAATGATAACTTTTGAGATTTCAAACTTAGGATCTTTAAAGAGAAATGATGGAAAATTTCTTTAAAATACTCGTATAAATAGCAACAGAAAAACTTATATTGATAATATCAAAAGTATAAAATCACAGCTTATCAACACTTAAAAATTTCATAAGCATAAAATTACATCGTATCAACGCTTTAGAACTCCAAACATTTTACAATTACAGCATATCAACGTTTACAACTTCAAAATTATAAAATTACAGCATATCAACGCTTTAGAACTCCAAAAATTTTAAAATTACAGCATATCAACGTTTTACAACAGCATATCATTGCTTTAGAACTCCAAATATTTCAAAATAACAGTATATCAACGTTTTACAACTTCAAAAATTATAAAATTACAGCATATCAACGCTTTAGAACTCAAAAAAATTTCAAAATTACAGCATATCAACGTTTTACAACTTCAAAATTATAAAATTACAGCACACAGCATCAACGCTTAAAAACAAAGTATGAATAAAGAATTACAGCACGCAATTAGGTAAAGCCACACACAAAACAACGAACAATAAAACCGCGATATTATGGACCAAACAACAAAAGCAGATCCTCCCTCAAACTTCATTTCTATCATCACTCTGGTATTCTCGGAAATGCCATAGGTCTCCCTTCCTTTTACAGAGCAAAAATCAACCAATTCTTATAATAAATCCAATTTGGACCTCAATGATCGCGGAGAAGTGATATCATCCGAGACCAAGATTTTGAAGGTTAACACAATGAGAGAGAGAGAGAGAGAGAGAGAGAGAGAGAGAGAGAGAGGGGGGGGGATAAAACTAAAAGGAAAGCTGCAATATAATATTGAAACGCAAAAGATAATAAGTAAATCATTGAAGATACTACCAATGAATAGATCTCTTCGAAGGGATAGGAAATAGAGAAAATGTAGATGCGGTAAAAAGGTTAGTATAGATGAAAGGATAGATCAGAGTATTTCGAGGTGGTTTGGTTAAATGGGAAGAATGGGCAAAAATCGATTAATGAAAACTGCTTAAAATTCAGAAATGCTGGGAGGGAGAAGGATAGAGAGTCCTCTAAAGGATTGAATAGAAAAAGATTAACATAAAAGAAAGGATAGGTCTGGGTATTTCAAAGGTTGTTTGGTCAAGTGAGAATAATGGGCAAAACTAGATTAATGAAAAATGCTGGAAATTCAGAAATGACGGAGGTACAATAATAGAGTCCTCAAAAGGGTTGAATAGAAGGTAAGAATGCCGTAGAGGAAAGACAGAAAGCCAGTTTAAAGGTCGCTCATGAATGGCAGAGGCAAGGGACAGTGACATCGCCATATCAAGCAGGACAAAGCCCTAGAGACTGACCATATAGTATATGATCAGCGGCCAAGCCTCCTCTCCACCCAAGCTAGGACCACGGAGGACCAGGCAGTGGCTGCTGATGACTCAACAGCTAAACCTATAGGCTCCCCCAAACACCCCAACCTTAGCTCACAAAGATGGTAAGGTTGCAGACACTAATGGCACTAACAAGTTTGTGCGGGACTCGAACCCCGACTGGCGACCACCAGGCAGACACCTTACCAATCAGGCCACAGCATAGAGTTGAATAGTGTAATGTGAGCTGGGGGATTCGACGTCCTGCTCATGAGCCTTCTA
>NC_090761.1:52497840-52512840 GCF_036898095.1 Palaemon carinicauda | reverse complement strand
TGACCCTCGAATCGAGTTTGAACAAAATGGGAAAGATTTAAAAGATTTCTTTCCCCCTTCGCAATTGAGTAACATTGTCCATAAATATAGTGTACAATATTACGTCACTTGAAAATCGGTTACTTATCCATAGCATTTATCAATTATCTTTTAATTTCCGAAAATAGGTTACTCATCCATAGCATTTATCAATTATATTTTAATTTCCGAAAATAGGTTACTCATCCATAGCATTTATCAATTATATTTTAATTTCCGAAAATAGGTTACTCATCCATAGCATTTATCAATTATAATTTTAATTTCCGAAAATAGGTTACTCATCCATAGCATTTATCAATTATATTTTAAATTCCGAAAATAGGTTACTCATCCATAGCATTTATCAATTATATTTCAATTTCCGAAAATAGGTTACTCATCCATAGCATTTATCAATTATCTTTTAATTTCCGAAAATAGGTTACTCATCCCTAGCATTTATCAATTATCTTTTAATTTCCGTAAATAGGTTACTCATCCCTAGCATTTATCAATTATCTTTTAATTTCCGAAAATAGGTTACTCATCCCTAGCATTTATCAAATATAATTTTAATTTCCGTAAATAGGTTACTCATCCCTAGCATTTATCAATTATCTTTTAATTTCCGAAAATAGGTTACTCATCCCTAGCATTTATCAAATATAATTTTAATTTCCGAAAATAGGTTACTCATCCCTAGCATTTATCAATTATCTTTTAATTTCCGAAAATAGGTTACTCATCCCTAGCATTTATCAATTATCTTTTAATTTCCGAAAATAGGTTACTCATCCCTAGCATTTATCAATTATCTTTTAATTTCTTAAAATAGGTTACTCATCCCTAGCATTTATCAATTATCTTTTAATTTCCGAAAATAGGTTACTCATCCCTAGCATTTATCAATTATCTTTTAATTTCCGAAAATAGGTTACTCATCCCTAGCACTTATCAATTATCTTTTAATTTCTTAAAATAGGTTACTCATCCCTAGCATTTATCAATTATCTTTTAATTTCCGAAAATAGGTTACTCATCCCTAGCATTTATCAATTATCTTTTAATTTCCGAAAATAGGTTACTCATCCCTAGCACTTATCAATTATCTTTTAATTTCTTAAAATAGGTTACTCATCCCTAGCATTTATCAATTATCTTTTAATTTCCGAAAATAGGTTACTCATCCCTAGCATTTTTAATTTCCGAAAATAGGTTACTCATCCCTAGCATTTATCAATTATATTTTAATTTCCGAAAATAGGTTACTCATCCCTAGCATTTATCAATTATATTTTAATTTCCGAAAATAGGTTACTCATCCCTAGCATTTTTAATTTCCGAAAATAGGTTACTCATCCCTAGCATTTATCAATTATATTTTAATTTCCGAAAATAGGTTACTCATCCCTAGCATTTATCAATTATCTTTTAATTTCCGAAAATAGGTTACTCATCCCTAGCATTTATCAATTATCTTTTAATTTCCGAAAATAGGTTACTCATCCATAGCATTTATCAATTATCTTTTAATTTCCGAAAATAGGTTACTCATCCATAGCATTTATCAATTATATTTCAATTTCCGAAAATAGGTTACTCATCCCTAGCATTTATCAATTATATTTTAATTTCCGAAAATAGGTTACTCATCCATAGCATTTATCAATTATATTTTAATTTCCGAAAATAGGTTACTCATCCATAGCATTTATCAATTATCTTTTAATTTCCGAAAATAGGTTACTCATCCCTAGCATTTATCAATTATCTTTTAATTTCCGAAAATAGGTTACTCATCCATAGCATTTATCAATTATCTTTTAATTTCCGAAAATAGGTTACTCATCCATAGCATTTATCAATTATAATTTTAATTTCCGAAAATAGGTTACTCATCCCTAGCATTTTTAATTTCCGAAAATAGGTTACTCATCCCTAGCATTTATCAATTATATTTTAATTTCCGAAAATAGGTTACTCATCCCTAGCATTTTTAATTTCCGAAAATAGGTTACTCATCCCTAGCATTTATCAATTATATTTTAATTTCCGAAAATAGGTTACTCATCCCTAGCATTTTTAATTTCCGAAAATAGGTTACTCATCCCTAGCATTTATCAATTATATTTAAATTTCCGAAAATAGGTTACTCATCCATAGCATTTATCAATTATAATTTTAATTTCCGAAAATAGGTTACTCATCCCTAGCATTTTTAATTTCCGAAAATAGGTTACTCATCCCTAGCATTTATCAATTATATTTTAATTTCCGAAAATAGGTTACTCATCCCTAGCATTTATCAATTATATTTTAATTTCCGAAAATAGGTTACTCATCCCTAGCATTTTTAATTTCCGAAAATAGGTTACTCATCCCTAGCATTTATCAATTATATTTTAATTTCCGAAAATAGGTTACTCATCCCTAGCATTTATCAATTATCTTTTAATTTCCGAAAATAGGTTACTCATCCCTAGCATTTATCAATTATCTTTTAATTTCCGAAAATAGGTTACTCATCCATAGCATTTATCAATTATCTTTTAATTTCCGAAAATAGGTTACTCATCCATAGCATTTATCAATTATAATTTTAATTTCCGAAAATAGGTTACTCATCCCTAGCATTTATCAATTATAATTTTAATTTCCGAAAATAGGTTACTCATCCATAGCATTTATCAATTATAATTTTAATTTCCGAAAATAGGTTACTCATCCCTAGCATTTATCAATTATCTTTTAATTTCCGAAAATAGGTTACTCATCCATAGCATTTATCAATTATAATTTTAATTTCCGAAAATAGGTTACTCATCCATAGCACTTATCAATTATATTTTAATTTTCGAAAATAGGTTACTCATCCATAGCATTTATCAATTTCATTTTAATTTTCGAAAATAGGTTACTCATCCATAGCACTTATCAATTATATTTTAATTTCCGTAAATAGGTTACTCATCCATAGCATTTATCAATTATATTTCAATTTCCGAAAATAGGTTACTCATCCATAGCATTTATCAATTATCTTTTAATTTCCGAAAATAGGTTACTCATCCATAGCATTTATCAATTATATTTTAATTTCCGAAAATAGGTTACTCATCCATAGCATTTATCAATTATCTTTTAATTTCCGAAAATAGGTTACTCATCCCTAGCATTTATTAATTATATTTTAATTTCCGAAAATAGGTTACGCATCCATAGCATTTTATCAATTATATTTTACTTTCCGAAAATAGGTTACTCATCCATAGCATTTATCAATTATATTTTAATTTCCGTAAATAGGTTACTCATCCATAGCATTTATTAATTATATTTTAATTTCCGAAAATAGGTTACTCATCCATAGCATTTATCAATTATCTTTTAATTTCCGAAAATAGGTTACTCATCCATAGCATTTATCAATTATATTTTAATTTCCGTAAATAGGTTACTCATCCATAGCATTTATCAATTATATTTCAATTTCCGAAAATAGGTTACTCATCCATAGCATTTATCAATTATCTTTTAATTTCCGAAAATAGGTTACTCATCCATAGCATTTATCAATTATATTTTAATTTCCGAAAATAGGTTACGCATCCATAGCATTTATCAATTATCTTTTAATTTCCGAAAATAGGTTACTCATCCCTAGCATTTATTAATTATATTTTAATTTCCGAAAATAGGTTACGCATCCATAGCATTTTATCAATTATATTTTACTTTCCGAAAATAGGTTACTCATCCATAGCATTTATCAATTATATTTTAATTTCCGTAAATAGGTTACTCATCCATAGCATTTATTAATTATATTTTAATTTCCGAAAATAGGTTACTCATCCATAGCATTTATCAATTATATTTTAATTTCCGAAAATAGGTTACTCATCCATAGCATTTATCAATTATATTTTAATTTCCGAAAATAGGTTACTCATCCATAGCATTTATTAATTATATTTTAATTTCCGAAAATAGGTTACGCATCCATAGCATTTTATCAATTATATTTTACTTTCCGAAAATAGGTTACTCATCCATAGCATTTATCAATTATATTTTAATTTCCGTAAATAGGTTACTCATCCATAGCATTTATCAATTATATTTCAATTTCCGAAAATAGGTTACTCATCCATAGCATTTATTAATTATATTTTAATTTCCGAAAATAGGTTACTCATCCATAGCATTTATCAATTATATTTTAATTTCCGAAAATAGGTTACTCATCCATAGCATTTATCAATTATATTTTAATTTCCGAAAATAGGTTACTCATCCATAGCATTTATCAATTATATTTTAATATTCCGAAAATAGGTTACTCATCCATAGCATTTATCAATTATCTTTTAATTTCCGAAAATAGGTTACCCATCCATAGCATTTATCAATTATATTTTAATTCCCGAAAATAGGTTACTCATCCATAGCATTTATCAATTATATTTTAATTTCCGAAAATAGGTTACTCATCCATAGCATTTATCAATTATAATTTTAATTTCCGAAAATAGGTTACTCATCCATAGCATTTTATCAATTATATTTTACTTTCCGAAAATAGGTTACTCATCCATAGCATTTATCAATTATATTTTAATTTCCGTAAATAGGTTACTCATCCATAGCATTTATCAATTATATTTCAATTTCCGAAAATAGGTTACTCATCCATAGCATTTATTAATTATATTTTAATTTCCGTAAATAGGTTACTCATCCATAGCATTTATCAATTATATTTTAATTTCCGAAAATAGGTTACGCATCCATAGCATTTATCAATTATATTTCAATTTCCGAAAATAGGTTACTCATCCATAGCATTTATTAATTATATTTTAATTTCCGAAAATAGGTTACTCATCCATAGCATTTATCAATCATCTTTTCATTTCTGAAAATAGGTTACTTATCCATAGCATTTATCAATTATATTTTACTTTCCGAAAATAGGTTACTCATCCATAGCATTTATCAATCATCTTTTAATTTCCGAAAATAGGTTACTCATCCATAGCATTTATCAATTATATTTTAATTTCCGAAAATAGGTTACTCATCCATAGCATTTATCAATTATATTTTAATATTCCGAAAATAGGTTACTCATCCATAGCATTTATCAATTATATTTTAATTTCCGAAAATAGGTTACTCATCCATAGCATTTATCAATTATATTTTAATTTCCGAAAATAGGTTACTCATCCATAGCATTTATCAATTATATTTTAATTTCCGAAAATAGGTTACTCATCCATAGCATTTATCAATTATATTTTAATTTCCGAAAATAGGTTACTCATCCATAGCATTTATCAATTATATTTTAATATTCCGAAAATAGGTTACTCATCCATAGCATTTATCAATTATCTTTTAATTTCCGAAAATAGGTTACCCATCCATAGCATTTATCAATTATATTTTAATTCCCGAAAATAGGTTACTCATCCATAGCATTTATCAATTATATTTTAATTTCCGAAAATAGGTTACTCATCCATAGCATTTATCAATTATCTTTTAATTTCCGAAAATAGGTTACTCATCCATAGCATTTATCAATTATATTTTAATTTCCGAAAATAGGTTACTCATCCATAGCATTTATCAATTATATTTTAATTTCCGAAAATAGGTTACTCATCCATAGCATTTATCAATTATATTTTAATTTCCGAAAATAGGTTACCCATCCATAGCATTTATCAATTATATTTTAATTTCCGAAAATAGGTTACCCATCCATAGCATTTATCAATTATATTTTAATTCCCGAAAATAGGTTACTCATCCATAGCATTTATCAATTATATTTTAATTTCCGAAAATAGGTTACCCATCCATAGCATTTATCAATTATATTTTAATTTCCGAAAGTAGGTTACTCATCCATAGCATTTATCAATTATATTTTAATTTCCGAAAGTAGGTTACTCATCCATAGCATTTATCAATTATATTTTAATTTCCGAAAATAGATTACTCATCCATAGCATTTATCAATTATATTTTCATCTCCGAAAATAGGTTACCCATCCATAGCACTTATCAATTATATTTTAATCTTTACTCCATCCATAGCCTTTATCAATTATATTTCCATCTCCGAAAATAGGTTACTCATCCATAGCATTTATCAATTATATTTTAATTTCCGAAAATAGATTACTCATCCATAGCATTTATCAATTATATTTTCATCTCCGAAAATAGGTTACCCATCCATAGCACTTATCAATTATATTTTAATCTTTACTCCATCCATAGCCTTTATCAATTATATTTCCATCTCCGAAATTAGGTCACTCATCCATAGCATTTATCAATTATCTTTTAATTTCCAATGAACACCTCCAGTGTTGTAACCTTCTGTACTGCTCCTGCAGACCCAAGCGACATGGATGACTACGATGACCACTACGATGATGATGATGATAATGTTGATGACGACAGCGCTTCCTATCGGTCACCTTACCTTTACCAGAACGCTCTGAATCCCGTGTACAGGAAAAGATCGAGACCCGTCGAGGAAGTTCCAATGTTCGGAGGAGGAGGAGAAAAGATGACAGTTTCGCAGTTACGAAGGATTGCCAATATATTGGATAACTTTAGGTTAGTGATTTTACATTCTTTGTTCAAACTCGCAGGCTTGAGCAGGCTTACATAAATATTTTTTATAGTTTGTATATCAAATATCTGTTTTAATGTTATTTAATGTTTTTTAAAATATTTTATTTTAATTTTCATTACTTCTTATATCGTTTTATTTCATTATTTCCTTTCCTCACTGGACTATTTTTCCCTGTTGGGGCCCTTGAGCTTACAGCATCTTGCTTTTCCAACTAGGGTTGTAGCTTAGCTAGTAATAATAATAATAATAATAATAATTACCTTCACCTTCCTTTCTTCGGAGTTGCTTCATTTCCCAGAATATGTAAACTACTCTATTGTATTATTACTATTATTATTATTATTATTATTATTATTATTATTATTATTATTACTTGCTAGGCTGCAATCATAGATGGAAAAGCGGGATGCTGTAAGCCCAAGGGCTCCAACATGGAAAATAGCCCAATGAGGAAAGGAAATAAGAAAAAACTACAAGAGAAGTTTTAGAACAATAATAACATTGAAATAAATTTTTCATATGTAAACTATAAAAACTTAAAAATGACATGATGATAAAATCATACGTTCTCTTGGGTGCCATATAGGTGTTTTTAATACATTTGTGCTTTTATGTACTAATGCAGTTGGTGGTAATTACTAGCACAACTAGATATGATGAAGTATTTGAATGCACTTGAGAGTATTTCCTCGTTTATCAGAAACCTAATCTGTATCGTTAGTTAAGGTATTTCGTTCGTCAATACCCGTAAGTTTTACTAAATCAATTTTCATAAACCAAGAAGTCAATTGTATTTCAAAAGCTTATAGTGATTAACAATTCTCCACCTGGTGTCATTATTCTCCACATCAGGGTTCATCTTTTCCTTCAAGACATTTTAGTGTTGCATTTGAAATTAGTTACTGTATGGAAATCACCATTTTTTTAAGGATTACTTTTTTCTGACTTAATTTTTCTTTCTAGACCAAAGACCTGAGAATTTCTTAATACTGTTTTCCCTTACTTTTATAATCTTTCTTATAATCTTTCTCCTTTAAAATGTTTTATCACCGCTTCCTTTTGGCCGTAGGTAAAGATGTTCCTGTTCCATTGGACTTTACTATTACAGAAAGAAAAATCATATGACATACTTCTCTGATCAGTATACAAGTATTTACCTCATCCTTGCATTTCCTTCAACTGACATCAATATTCTCTTCATTCGATTATTTATATTCGTTTTTATAAAACCTGAAAGTAGTATCAATTATCCTGGTTTACAAATGTCGCTCTTGGTCTCCTCATCATCGGGTTGATATCTTTGAAAGCTTTTCCCTTTATATGATATTATTAGGTTGACATCAACCCTTCTTTTATTCTCATGAACTAAAAATAGATAGATGCTACTTTATAAAGCTTTTTATCTATTGTACTATTCTTCCTTTGAACTCAACGAGCTGTATGAGAATGTTAGTTCTTTCACGAGTTTTATAGAGTTTTACTAATCCTTTTTTGAACAAAACTAAAATAGAACTGTAATTATTTTCCCAAGGTTTCATTTTTCATTGCTTCTATAAACCTCCAAAGATATGAAAAGGGACATGAATGTTTTTCAAGATTATTATTCAAAAGTTTCTTTGAACTCTCGCTGAGTTTTTCCCCAAAGCCATACGCAAATGTCCCTGAATCATGTATTTTATTTGACCATAGCTGTGAGTAATTAAAAGGGTTTATTATCTCTTGACAGACTTCAGAAGAACGAGATGGACAGCCAGAAAGACCTTGGCGTGTTCGGCGAGTCCCCAACCAGACCAATGTACACCGAAGCAGGATTCCAATTCATCCCAGAAGTGGGAGAGGATGTAAGATCGGTTGTTTGAATTAGAATACCTTCTGTGCTAAGCTTTTTTGACCGTATTAGTTATTTCATAACATTTTATAGGTATTTAATATTCTTTATAGTTGTCTTTAGTTATTTGACATTCTTATTCGTCCTGTACTAGTTATTCAACATTTATTTTCGTCCTTTTTTTGTTTATGTAACATTCTTTTTCATCTTTATCAGTTATTTGATATTCTTCTTCGTATTTTTTTTAATATTCAACGTTTTTTTCGTCCTTATGAATTGTTACTTTATATATCCCCTTAACCTTTATTTCCTTATAGCTACACTTCTATCAATAACTCTTCCAGTTTTCCAATTGTAACCAGCTTTTATTTGATGTTCTTTTTCATTCCAGGAAATGTTCTTATTGTTCTTTTAGTTAAATTTATTAGTTCTGCCTTGCATTATATAGTCTCTACTCTTTTTAATCAAACCCTATGCTTATTACAGCCTTCGTTCGTTTGGCCAATCCATGGTGTCTTTATTGAAGTGTATAAATTTTATTTTTCCCACTCTGCTGTATGATAATGAATCATACTATCCAGAATGCAGTCTAATAATAGTCAAAATATATCTCTGATAATGTTTTTTTTTATCCCATTGGTAACATGATCTTTTTTATTTTCTTTGTTATTTTAATTGTTGAATGCAATCACTGCCTCTTTATAATAACTTTAATTCTGCATTGTAGGCCAATGATCAAAGTTCATTACTACAAAAGCTCAAACTCTAAAGGTTGCTTTAACAGCTAATGAAATAGATGGATAATTGACATCATGTGAAATGTGACTCACAACACGAAGAAATCACTTTACGAAAGCCACTCCAGAACGAATTAATTTCGTGTTGTGAGGCATTACTGTATTGTGTTTTATTTACAGGATGAACTTATGGAGAATGCGGCCAGAGAAGCCATCTTATCCAACATGCCCCAAGACCTTCGCGGGGCACAGGATGGATTCCGCAACATGCCTGACGAGATACGCAACGTGCCTGGAATACTGGACACCTTCTCTCAAGGGAACGGCCGAAAGTATTTGAATTCGATTCGAAACCTTCCAGATTCAATAAGAAACATCCCAGAGGGTCTCGATGTCTTACCAGGAGGTTACAATTCAGTGCCTGCAGGTCCACAAGATTATCGGGGTCCTGAATCAGTAGGCATGGAAAATTCCATCCCACGGTCTTTCTATATGCCTGATATTGGTCCCATGGAAGTTAGCAAAGACGATCTGCCTTGGAATCAATTGATGCTGGAGGAAGAGGAGGAAGAAGATGAAGACGACCTGCAGAACAGCCTTCCTCGCAGTAATAACAAAAATACAGCTCTTCAAGAAGCGTAAGCAATTTTTTTTTCCTTTTTTACAATTTTTACCTAATTTTCATGCATAATATAAGCTATGATTTTTTAATCCATGGCTCTTCATATGAATATTAAAATCTCTGACCGGGAGACGAGGAACCTCAATTCTATGCTTGTACAAGAGCTGGTATATAAAAGTAGAACTGACAAACACATTGGCGTAAGTGAATCGGAGGCAAAAGTCTCAGGAGCTCAGAGATGATATGGAAACTAATGTTAAATTTGCCTGGTCAGAAGAGTGGAACAAGGCGTGCTGTTGTCTAGATATGCGGGGGTTTTTTTTTTTTCCTTTAGAACAGGTGCATCATTTTGTTATTTTGTTTTATCTTTTGTATTTTAAGATTTGGTTATTATGGTAATAGTTGGAAATAACTAAAGTTGGATATAAGAAATAAGAGAAAATTACAAACTCCTAAAGAACCTGTTGGGGCATCATGAATCATATTACAATGCTTAAATTAACATTTGGAAAAATGTCAGAGAAAGTAGGGAAGATGCATTGGCAACGAGAAAAGATTGTCAAATGCATGAGTTACTTATGTTGATAGCACTCATCATGAATCTGCTCCAGTACTCATGGCAGACTAAATTGATAATCCATGGAATGAAAAATATAAGTTTGACAAAAACAAAAAAAAATAAAGTTCAAATCATTGATGTCCCAATTTTCATCTGAATTGTTTGACCTAGGGCACAGTTTAACATTTCGATTCCCTGACCCAGATGTGAAAAACCTTTATCCCTTGCATATCATATGTTAGGCTTTACTGCCATATTTGTCATATAGACGTTGCCGTGGTATCCAAGTATCACATATGCCCACTTTGGAGCCAGTGGACTTAATTAAAAGTGTATTTTACTTCCCATGTGAAAGCCAATCCGTTTATATTGGTACCACAGAGAATCGTAAAGATGTTGAGTTATGAAGCTGATTGGCTACTGAAACTTTCGAATAAAGGAGCCAGGTAAACTAATTATTATTGATTTGCATTATGACCCAAATGTATTACGTTTTCTGGATGTACTGTTAATGAGAAGAGTAATTTTTGTAATATTGTACCGTAATTTTCTTAATTCTAAAGGTTATTCTATAGTCATTTCGTACATTTCAATATTATATGAAAGATTAATTTCCGCTTGAATTGAGATGGAGAATTTCTACTGGGATGAAATCTAACTCCCCTACTTGAAAATATCATGTAGAGAGGTCTTTGACGTAGATATGTTCATCTTCCTGTCTTTTTATTTTGTGTAACTATGAAGCTTCATAATTACTGTAACCTTGCCTACAATCAGCCAAAGATGCAACGTATCACAACAGAGTACATTTTGGACTTGCGCTGCTAATGTTCATTAATGATTTTTTATGTTTCATTTTGTAAGTTTACTATTCTTTTTGTTTGTGGGGTTTTCATTCATACTTTTAAGTAGAATTTTTATCCCCATAGAAAGAATCAATTGATCTAACAACAACATCAGCAAAAACTTGAAGATTTTTGCTCTACATAACAAATAGATAGCTATATTTAATCTTGTTTTCGTAAGATAGAATTTTAAGAAGGGAACTATGGCTAAGATTTGGGAGATATCATTTGTCATGAAATCTGCTAATTCTGAAATTTTCAGAATAGGACATCCTCGTTGACATATGAGATCAATAAAGTGGATAGTTGCCATTTTTATCAATAGTTGAATGTAGTGCTGGGGGTTTTTGCACAGGTCTTAGCTGTTTGGAGGATGACTACCTGACATGAACACGAGTCTAAGTTGAATATACAATCCCATAAGCTGTATCATTAATATAAGTTTTACTTTAACTTGATGAAAGATACTTTTCTCTTGTTCCAGTATCATAATGGTCTTCAACCTGTGTAAGTAAATGGAAATAAGATAAATATGTAGTGTATAATCAGTTCGCCTAATGCTCCTATTTCCGATTTTATGTTCATTTACATGTCTCAAAGGAGTCCCTGACTGTGATAGGTCATTTATTGCTATATTGTACATTTAAGTGGTTACCAAGAATGAGTTGTATTTACTTAGGAAATTCAAATTATATTCAACCAACTACTACCATGCACCCCATGCTATTACCCCACACTGATTTTTAACATTTAATTGATCTTGGTTTATTATTATTGTTAGTATTATAGAAAGTGTTGGAAGTTTAGATTCTGGCAACACTGGAATATGAATGGATTTACATTTTCCAAATGATAATCTTACAATTCGAAGGATGTATGAAAAATTCTTATGGAGGTCTGAAAATGAATTAACTATGATGTAATTTGTCAGAATGAAATTATTATATATAAAAGGCAAGCGCAAAATATTACGTTTTTAGGAATAGGCCTATCTGTATTGAAAATGCTATAGCTACTGTCGGATATTTTATCATAAAGTTCTGTATTCTATTTTTTTTTTTGCACGCCAATATCTATCATTTGCTAGAAAATAAAAGTAGCAACTCGACTACAATGCATTGCAATTACCTTCTATTTGTTTTTACTATCCGAAAGCAACACATTGATAATACCATATCCTTTTATTCTCAACAATCTCTAAACGACAACAGGTTCGGCCCTCAGCTCAATGCGATCCGTGACTTCGAAGATGCGGAGGATTTCAACGATTACCAGGACTACAGAGAAGGACTTCTTGACGAATACGGTGATTATGGTCAATACGACGTCCTCGATCAGGCTTTTCCCTTTCTTCAGAAATTCGACAAGAAAGATGAAGAACGAGCTGGTAGGTGGGAGGGGGTATCTTAGGGAGGAGCAGTACGGGATGCAAATCGTAACAGGAAGGTAGTGTAAGATGCTGTCACTCGTCAGAATGGGAGGAGGAAAGAGGCTAGTGCCATGAGCTGGAGGAAAGTAGTGAGAAAGTTGAAGTCATCTTTGGAGATTTTGGGGGTTAAGAGGAAGGAGTAAATGGCAGAGGAAGACATGAGACTTTACAAATGTAGGTTAGTTATGAGGCATTTATAAGGTAGGATCACTGGCAGGTGTCATTTTGTAAGATTAGCTTATAATTGAAAAAGTATTTTGAACAGGGAGCTGGGAATGGGACAGTGAAGGCACCATAACAGGAGGAGATCTAAGATGCCAGGTATTTTGAGTTTGATATAGTTTTAGGTTGTTAATTCCTTTAGAGACGTGTGGTCAAATTACATACAAGGAATAGCAACTTTAAAGATGGTTAGGGAGAATGGTTGGAAGATGGGAGGTATTAGTAGCTGGTCAGAAATATTTGCACATAGGAGAAGGGACGAGTAATTATTCAGATGGTAAAGTCCTAAGATACAATAGGTACAGATATCAGAGCTAAAATTCAAAATTATAATAATAATGAACGAAGAAGCAAAGGAAAAGCAACAGATTCGCATGAAACAATGATTTCAGTCTAAACATTCTGTATCAGTAGAATAATGTTAATGGTGTTTTGATTTACCGTATTGTCAAAAAATAGCTTTTTATGATCACTAGCACAATGCTAATTGTTTTAAGTTCTTTGTAAGGTCCAAAGCATTTGTATTATAACTGGTGAATATCTTTGAAAGCTTCAATACTTTGAAGAAGACACTTTATATTATATTATTTTTCATTCGACATAAAAGTTCATAAGTTTCTTAGTTATGCATTCTAGTAACTGATGTTTTATCACCTTAGAATTACATTCCTTTTATTACATCACCAACCAATTTTCCCTTGATTACTTTTAAGTATAATATTTTAGGTCCTTGATTTGTTTCGTAAAACATTCTTATACATTATTTTATTATAATTATGGATAGACTTTGTTTATAAAAAAAAAACATAATCCAATTCCAATCCATCGCTATGAAAATAAGAGATAACCATAGAAAGCTCTTTCTTGGCCCATGAATTTACCCTGTGATACAGAAGAGGCTGACACCATTACCTTTCGTGTATTTGATTTAGGCTGGTGGTCAGATAGCTAGTTGAATTAGCATTAGTCATGCCATTGATCGAGGAATAATAAACTGCGAAATGAAGGCAATTTAAAGTTTTTGAAATAACTCAAAATTATCGTACATTAAACAATTTAAGTGCTCATTATGTTATTAGAATATTTTACTCAATTTCCAGACTTGAATGTTTCTCATATATATAAAAATTGCCTTCATGGATGCAAAGGAGGAATGTCGCCTGCAACGTGCAGTCGGTCTTTGGCAAATCCCGAATGTCTTAGAACAAAAAAGCGAATGTATTTAGTTTTGGATGCTGATTCTAGGACAGAACTCTTCTAACGTTAGTCTATATGGTTCTGGTTCCATTATGATATTTTTGTATTTGTCTACATGTTTCATATTCATAAATTGGCCTCATAGTCTTACATAGGAAAGCACACGAAATGACGACTTGTATTTTAATACCAGTGTGTTGAGGTGCATTTTATTTGACTCAATTTTCAATTTGAGTTGTCAAAAGATCAATATAACCGCCATATCTTATTTTTATTAAAGTCAAATTTATTTTTGTTTCATGGATTATGAAATGTAAATCCGACCATTTATATGAAATTTTCCTTAGAGAAAAAATTAAGAGTTCTGTTCTGGAATACCCCAATTTAGGCCTGTGCATCAAATATAGTGGCATGGATTCTAGAATGAAATTAGAAAAAGTGTGTGATAGCAGTGTGCATTTCAAATTATTATGGTGATGACAATGATGATATTAATGATGACGATGGTGTTTAATGTGAAATGTTCAGTATTTATTTAATATTAAGTTCCCTTCTTCTTTCAATATGACAATCAGTTTAAAATTTCCATATTTTCGAGCAATTTCTCAATTACAGTATCGTAATTATTTTTTATTCAAATATTCACAATAGATATATTAATTATTTTTCCGTATTTAATGTACTTTTCCTCTGCTAAATTTCAATAGTTGAAGGGGCCTAGTTATATAATTTCTCTTGTTGTTGCAACTAAAGATACATATATATATGATAAAAAAGTGCATTCCTGATCTTACTATATAATTCATAATCAAAACCTACATGTGTATTTTTCACAAAAATGCATCGAGAAATAGAATGATACTGATATTTATTGCAATT
>NC_090761.1:52495496-52497340 GCF_036898095.1 Palaemon carinicauda | reverse complement strand
GAACTGTCTCTCTCGCAAGTTAGTTAAGGAATATTTCATCGCTTGGGCTACCATTGACTGGAATGCAGTTTATAAAGTAACACAAGTGTCTATACTCATCAAGAATCAGCAATGGTATAAAGCAATGTGCAAAAATATTTCAATGACAGTGTTGGGAACGAGAACATGTTCTGGCATGAGGCCAGCATATTATTATTATTATTAAGTGCTAGGCTACAACCCTAGTTGGAAAAGCAGGATGCTATAAGCCCAGGTGCCTCAACAGGGAAAACAGACAATAAAAATTTCAACAAAACAAGACGAAGAGAAACTAAATAGGACAGTGTGCCCGAGTGTAATAAAAGAGCAATAACTATAGATGCTAGACACAATGTTTCAAAACCATTGAGATAACTTGGTAACATTAAAATGGATAAGCTGAAATGTACAAAAATTCTGTGATGTGTTGTATGATCAAAGAGAAGGGGTAGGAATTCGAACAGACATTCCACAAGTCAGAAGAAAGTAGAGATTGCTCATTACACATCTAACCATATTACAAGAAAACCTGAAGTAAATACGTTACATTTATTCAGATTTCCTTGCAAACATAATACAAATTATCCACTAGACTGTGAAAATCACTGAGATAGAAGTTTGATTGGTGACATTTAATAACTCTTGATTTGAGTTACGAGGAGTGGGGGATAGAAAAATTATTATTATTATTATTATTATTATTATTATTATGTAGGTGAAGATGCAACTTCGGTTCGAAAAGAAGAATGGGTTTTATTAGGAAAGCATTCCAGTCCGAAAAAATAAGCTGATAAAGTATAGAATAAACCAAAGAGAAATAAAAAATAAAAAGCTATTAAACTATGAAAGGAGACAAATGGCATTTTGCACCGAAGTGTTAAAGCTCCATTGATTCAACTATTTCATTATGAAGATAATTCCACAATTTGGTCGAAGCTGGGATAAAATATCTGGAATACTGTGTCGTAGTATTGAACCTTAAGAAAGGAATGGCAAAAAAGTTGGAATGCAGAGGATAATCAGGATTACGAAAAGCCTTATATAGCATGCACAAAGAGCAAATTAAACGACGGAGTCAAGAATTAGTATTGAGATCTAGGATAAGGAATTTTATGGACCACGAGTGCTTGTCCAACAATTTAAGACAAGAGCCAGCTGCTGAAGACCATGTATGAAAACAATAGTCAAAACATAGTTGAATAAAAGAATGAAAATATTTCCTAAGAGTAGACAGGCCTCCAAAAGGGAATTTTCAATCAAGCATTCCTTCTGGGTGGGAAGGGTCCAGTATCGTAGACCCACTAGCAATCGTAATTTGGGGTTTTGTTTGGGCCTAACTTCATCCCCCATAATTTGCACTATGCACTAATGTTAACTGGATCTATTTCAAGAGATTTAACAACACCAGGTGTACAAGAGAGGAAAGCAATGTAAAGAGAATAGCATCATCGCCATAAACAACGAGGGTTGTTTTTTGTTTCCCGAGACCAAACTAAGGGCCAAGAGAACTACCCTGAGGAACGTCATAGATTACTTTCCTGAAGTCACAATCAATAACAGCCCCTTGCTATCACTTCATAATTAATCATAAAGCCATGTAACAAAATAAGTCAGCTTTTGAAGTTTCAAGATATGTGGAAAACTTATTATTCCAAGGAACTTGAATATTTGAGGAGAATTAGTTCATATCAGCCATATATTACATAAATTTAATTATCAGTGTTTCAAAATGGTTCGAAAAATGTAGTGATATATTTTGTCTTTTACTATTTTCATTTTGACGTTTTGTATTTTGTGGTTTCCTATTTATATTATTGTGGACTTGC
>NC_090761.1:52465496-52487996 GCF_036898095.1 Palaemon carinicauda | reverse complement strand
TAGGGGTGACTCAAAAGAAAGAAAGGTGGCAGTCATAGCCACATTCATAATCTAAATACTAAATCTTGTATGAACCCCCTACACTGAAACACCAGCAGGGAATCAAACCCCTCACAGACATTGCATCATTCACTATTTTGCATAAACATTTGCGTTTCTTAAATATTGCTGTCCTTCCTTTTTAGTACCTCTAACAGTCTAACGTTTTTAGGCATTATTCTATTCCTTCATTCCATCACATCTTAATTATACACTTTTGTTTTTTTGTTTATAAAACTACTCTCCCCAATCCTTCCATCCCCAATCTTTTCACATGGCCAAACCTTCTCAAAACAATCTGATTCATCCTTACAACTAAACTAATATTTTGTTCTTCCATCTTTGCCTCTTTGTATTTATCTTCCACTCAGCCATTCTCGTGCCACATATACTACACAAAATGTTCATCTCAACAGATTCAGCTTTTCTCTTCCTTTTGCATTTAAAAAGGAGAGTTTTCCTACATTCCCTACTTGATTTACATGAACAGTTTCGTTTTACTATATTGAATGCTCTGCTACCCTTTTTTTTCTTTCTTTTTTTATTATTATTATTATTATTATTATTATTATTATTATTATTATTAAAACACCTTTTCCTTCACCTGTTTCAGTGTTTTGCCTATTTACATTGTAGAAGCATCCGTTCTACTAACCCATGGCTATATTTAGTAATGAACATATTCTATTCTTATACCAAGTAATTTGACATACATTGCTTGATCTTTCAGGTTTCCATCTATGTTCATAGACTTATCATTCTTTCTCTTATTTATTCTCTTCTATCTCCTCGCAAACAATTTCAAATTCTTTCACTAGTTTCCGCAGTTTCTCCAAACCATCAATCATTCTGCTCTCCATTACCAACTAACCATATCCACTCATGGCCATCCATCTCAGCCCTTTTACTATATTCCACAAATCTTCAGCATATTAAATCTATTGATTCAGTTCTGTGTTTATGTGAGAGATCATTGTCGCTCTAGCTCATTACATTTACTACCCAATTGTACTACATGATCTCTATTGGAGCCATAAGGAGGACAAGTATGAAATTGAAGAGAGAAATGCACTAGCAATAAATATGTTTACAATTGAGGTGCTGCGGTATAGTGGTGGAAGTTTGAATAGTTGATTAATGGGGTATGTCAGGGTGAGGAAGAGTTCCTGTGGAGTTAGACGAATAATAGTTCCTTTGTATTTAGGCATTGGTAAGGCAGTAATAATTTAGGGGCATAACATTACTGATTATGCCAAGGAAACGCTTCGATTGTAATATTAGGACATGATGGAGGGATGGATAGGTGGGCAACATTGTAGGTTTACGCTAGAGAGAGAGTGTGTGAATAGAGTATATGTCATAGAAACTGACTTTATAAGTCAGAGACATGGACTATGCTGCAGCATTGTAATGAATTGGCCATAGGGATCTGTGAGAGAAGGTATTCTGTTCATTAGTTTCCACACGTGCCGTTATCAAGAGAGGCCTTGTTTGTGAAGATCCTTGACAAGTTGCTTACTTATCTGTTTGATCTAATTGATGGCGCATGTTGTGTAAATTATATCAAGTAATTCCAAAATACTTTCGAATCACTAAATTTCCGCCGTTTAATGCATTTGTATTATACGGGCCTTCATGTAGGGTCTCATGTGTTGGCCATCAGTGTTAATACTTCCAGCATTAATGCACTGTCATATGGAATGTTAAAGAAGCAAAATTAACGTGTTCTTACTCGAAAAATTTTGTTTTAAAGACAGGTTTCATTGGAACACATGGTAACTCCCAACATCATAAAACGGTGACTAAAAGCAATGAAAATATAATTAGAAAGTATAGGTCACTATATTCCATATGCTATTTCATAGATATCTAACCGAGTACATGTATAGTGTGAGGTGTTATTGAGCAGCTAGGGAGTGAAAGGCCACGGAGAAGGTGACTCGTTAGATTAAGGAATGGGGTCAATGAATTAGCGGCGATTGAAAATACCATTTCCTGTGTTTATGGACGCAGCTGAATGAGATAGAGGAAAGATGTCCGCAAATGAGCTTCCTCAATGGGATTATCTCCGGTCAATTACAAGCGATTGGTGTAGGAGGATCAGATTATTTGCTTGACCAAACGTTAAGGGATTTGCTTGGCATAAGACTTGACATCCCATCCACCCCCACCCTCCACCTCTCTCTCTCTCTCTCTCTCTCTCTCTCTCTCTCTCTCTCTCTCTCTCTCTCTCTCTCTCTCTCTGTACTCTGGGTGTGAGGAGGTCGAAGCTTATCAAGAAGGCTTTTAAAAGCCTCCCTGCTTCTGAATTTTGAATATTTGCTATTTTCTTTCTCTAAATATTTTTTTTTACTTATAAGATTAGTAATTTTGAATTCCGATACAAGTCTGTACCCAACGTACACACTCAGACGTGCAAGACATTTGTAAACTGTTAAGGATCTTCAATTCGTTAGTGAAATAGTTTTAATCACGGACTTCATTTCTAATCTGCAAGTCTGCCATTGCATATTTACCTTTTGTAATTGCTATACGGTAACTGTCCTTTATGCATTTTTTGTATTATCGCCATAGCGTAACTCTCAAGTAATGCATACAGTTCCTTTCATTGCTATAGGAGTAACGTTGTAATCCTTAATGCATTTTTGTTTGTATTATCTATAGAGGGTAACACTGCATCAAGTGTTGGGTGTAATACAGGCTAACACTACGTAAGGTTTTAGGTGTAATAGAGGGTAACAGTACATGCAAGTGTTAAGTGTATTGTTAGGTGTAATAAAGGGTAACAGTACTTTTAAGTGTTAGTTTTAATATAGACTAACACTGTATCAAGTGCTAGGTGTAATAAAAAGTAACAGTATATAGTGTTAGGTGTAATAAAGGTTATCACTTCATTAAGTGTTAGGGGTATTATAAGGTAACACTACATAAGGTGTTAGGTGTAATAGAGGGTAACATAACTTTTAAGTGTTAGGTTTAATAGAGGGTAAAACTACATCAAGTGTTAGGTGTAACAGAGGGTAACACTACCTTAAGTGTTATGTGTAATAAAGGGTAACAGTACATAGAGTGTTAGGTGTAACAGAGGGTAACACTACCTTAAGTGTTATGTGTAATAAAGGGAAACAGTACATAGAGTGTTGGGTGTAACAGAGGGTAACACTACCTTAGGTGTTATTTGTAATAAAGGGTAACAGTACATAGAGTGTTGGGTGTAACGAGGGTAACACTACCTTAAGTGTTGTGTGTAATTCCATCAAGCTTATAATATTTACGGTTGATGACCTGAAAACCCGAAAGCTCGCCCATCCTTACATGAGATGTTTTTGCTCTTTTCTTGGATATGTCCGAACTCCTCCAAACATAGTCAGGCGAAAACTTATCATGAGAGGGATTTTCGAAAAGATATGAAAAAAAAGTCTCTAACAAAAGCTCGTTATGTTGTTGACATTACATCTATATTGACCAAAAATTCTTCTCTTTCTAGAAAATATTTGTATTTATTTCCTAATATATTGAGTTGTTTATTTATCCTGTTCGTTTACAAAGGCAATCATGGGCTGTGAATCCAAAATTAGGTTTTAAAAAAGTAACTGATGGAGCATGACAGTCGAAAAGAAATGTGGATCACAAACAAATAGGGAGAAGGAGGACATAGGCCAGTTTAATCTGTGTAAAGAAGGAAGAGGGAACACTTGAAAAAAGAAGAAGATGATATTCAAATAGTGGCTCGAGAACTGAATTTGTCGTAAGAAAAGGAATGTGTTGACAGCGAAATTGTCTCTTATATTTCAACAAATGAGCCAGACTATTATGCATATCCAAGAAAATGGCATAAGGTTACTGAAAGTTGAAATCGAGTAATAGAACTGTAAAGCTGTAAAGTTATAAGATTTCGGGTTTATGACCGAGTATCACTTAGTCTAGTGACATTTAAAAGAAAAAAGATACTGTGTGAAGTATCACTTTCATGTTATACAATGCTTACAATTACTCTCTCTCTCTCTCTCTCTCTCTCTCTCTCTCTCTCTCTCTCTCTCTCTCTCTCTCTCTCTCTCTCTCTCTCCTCTATATATAATGTATATATATATACATATATATATATATATACATATATATATACATATATATATACATATATATATATATATATATATATATATATATATATATATATATATATATATTACCGCCCAATAAGTTAACTCTCCTTAATATATAAAATATTTACAAAGAACATATCAGGCCGAGTAGAAAGACAGCTACACTTTAATCAACCAAAAAAGCAGGCAGGCTTTAGAAGTTGGTATTCAGCAACTGATCATATCCATGTAATTAACCAAATAATGGGAAAATCAACAGAGTAGGACAAACCACTATATATGGCAATTATAGACTATGAGAAAGCTTTTGATTCTGTTAGAACATCAGCAGTAATGAAAGCCGTTCAAAAACAAGAAACCGAAAAATCTTGTTAGAACACTTGAAGATATCTATACAAAAAGTACAGCAGTCCTAAAACTTCTTTAAAATAGTGAGAAAATTCCGATTGAGAAAGAAGTTAGATTGGTAAAATGTAGTAATTAATAATAATGGGGAATACCTTAACAACTTAGGATTTGCAGATGACATAGTTGTCTTTAGTGAATCATAGGAAGAATTATAAATGACGATAGAAGATTTGAATAGAGAAAGCAGATATATTGGACTAAAAATGAATATGAGTAAAACTAAGATAATGTTCAATGAAAATGGGGAGAGACAACAAGTAAAGAGTTATGGATGAACCTTTAGAGATTGTTAATGTTTAGTGTTTCCCAAGGACATTAGATTGAAATTAAAAGGATAATCATGGGATCGAGAGCATTTGGTAAACAGAATGACGTTATGAAATGTAGAATGACACTTTCTCTTGAAAGAAAAAATATATAAAGAGATGGTTCTACCAGTATTAACTTATGTATCAGAAACTTGAAATCTTACTAAAGACTTAGAACCTTTGCTAGTTACAGCTCAAAGAGCTATGGAAAGAATAATGATTGGAATAACACAAAGAGACAGAAACAGATCAATATGAATACGAGAGCAAAGTAAAGTAAAGGATATTCTAAGTACATGTAAGAAAAAGAATTGGCCATGGGCAGGACATATAATGAGAATGACAGACAATAGACGGACATTATGAATAACAGAATAGGTCCATATAGATTGTAAAAGAAGGAGGAGAAGGAAGCGAGGATAATGGATTGACGAACTTCGAAAGTTTGCATCTGCAGGCTGGCACAGAAAGACCATAAATAAACACTAGTACTGTAGAAGGACATGTCTGAGGCCTTTGTTATACAGTGGACTACTAACGGGTGGTGATATGTATACTAAATATATACATACATATATATGTATATACAGTATATGTATATGTGTGTATGTATGTATGTATGTTGCTTAAATGCGGAACAGTATTTGCTGCTGTATCACTGCAGCCACCTCTGGACGCCAGAGTTATGTTTGTAGCCATCCGCAGTGGAGCGAAGGCATGAGGCTTGAAATTTTAGAAGAGTACAGACACATTATATAGATACAAAGTGTACCATAGCTGTCAAAAATTACGTATAGATATTTATTTAGATACACACACAGACACAGATTCAGATTTTTTATTCCCTTTCCCATTCCTAAATATAACCAGCTGGTTCGGCAATTTCTGGGAGAGTGGTTTCAGATTGTACCTCCCCTCACAAGGGTATGTCTACTACCTCTCCCCCAGTGCGTGACATGAATATATATATATATATATATATATATATATATATATATATATATATATATATATATATATATATATATATATATATATATCTTGCAGGGGTTGCACCAGAGAAAAAAGAAACAAGTCAAAGCCACAGTAATTTTTGACTGTTGATTATAGATGACTCCCCTGCAGTACATACACATATTTTGTGTTTTGTCAGTCAGTAGATTTCTCTAAAATTGCCTTCTTCTACCTAGATAGAAGATGCTGGTACTTGGAAATAGCTGCTCTTGATATATTTTAGTCTCATCTTTTAACTTTCCTTTCATACAAGGAAACAACTAAACTTATCACCCAGACTAGACTAATGGTTAAACTAGACCTGGTTAGTCATTCAGTTACTCTATTGCCACCTTCATACATGGTGTCCTTTATTATCATATAAACTTGGAGCCTTTCCATTGTTCGGCTATTAAAGTACTTTCTTTGATATGCTTACATTTGCATTAACGATTTCGTTTTTAGCAATTTTACATTAACCCTTCCATTTTCTCGTCATTCCAAATTTGCCACGTTTTTATCTTTCTGTCTAGTACCCATCAAAGCAATGACTCTATGAACAAAGAATTTATTCTCTTCTATCTTATATCTCTTCCTCCTGTTTTGTTAAAGTTTTCTTAGTATATGGAGTAGTATTTATTTTAATGTTTTTACTCTTCTTAAAATATTCTAATTTCCTTTTTTCCTTTCCTCACTGGGATATTTTCCCTATTGGAGCCTCTTGGCTTATAGCATCCAGCTTTTCCAACTAGGATTGTAGCTTAGCTAGTAGTAATAATAATAATAATAATAATAATAATAATAATAATAATAATAATAATAGCGGTATCTCTCACTTCTCTCTATTATTTCTCTATCACTTTTCTCTATTATTTCTCTATCCCTTTACTCTTTAAGCATTCTTTTGTCATCTGTCTTCTTCCCCTACAGTCTGTTGTTATCCTTAAAGTTCTTTAAATGAACCTTTATCATTCCATTCGCTCCCACTTTTTCCCTCACTCACCCCGTTATTGCCTTACTCATCCGTTGCATATCTGATTCCCATATTCCCTCCTATCATTCAACTACATTTCAAGAAATCTTCATTTCCTTCACATAATCTATCATTTCATTACCCATGTTAATCCTTTCTGTGTGCCTATACTTACATATATTAGAGGCACTACTTGCTGTCTCAATTACCAGAACTTGAATTCTGCTTAATCGTCGTATAAGTTAGCTGCTACTTTCATATTTAACTGTCTTGATTTAGCTTATCTCACTTGCTATAGGATATGAGGTAGATTTAATTTCCCTTGGCGAGACGAGAGATTTGACCTCGTTATGTTAAAACCCTTACTGACTTTTTAGACCAAAGCAATGAGTTGAATCCTGGTAGCCAGTGAACTGTAGCGAGTTTCTTCTGGGGACGGGAGCACAACTAGCAACTCGGAAAGTATGCCATTTTTTAATCAAACTCTCCCAAGTAACAAATTCGTACAGATGAAACGCGTGCGACCGCACACGCAATATATATATATATATATATATATATATATATATATATATATATATATATATGTGTGTGTGTATATATATATATATATATATATATATATATATATATATATATATATATATATACATATATATATTCCTTCTTGAATGAACTTATTCAAATATGATTTTTTGAATAGGTTGTTCTTGGCACATTTTGCATCATTCACTTTTATTTATGGTATGGTATTTATCAAATGATTATTTTTGTATTATTGTTTACAGGGAACTTGTTTGAAAAAACGCCAAAATTTACAGTTAATAAAAAATAACGATTTTATGATATACATATTTCTTAGCATATAGAAATTCTGGAAGACACGTCTCTAAGACAAATATTTAAAAAAGAAACAAAATAGGAGAAAAAGCTTATAAAATGGATATCTTGAAACGAAGATATCAAGTAAAAGAGATGGAAAATAAGGAAGAAAAAAAATGGGATTGAAGAGAGTTGTAGAAAGGGGCCGCAGCTGCCTTTCCGAGCGGGTATCCGTCTCCTGGCGCCCTAACCCCCTTCAGGCACAATTGAGGAAGCCCTCGCGAGCTGTTTATAGCAAGAACGAGCAGCGCCAATCTGGGACCCATGGCACTGCTAGGGTTTCGCCGTGCTTCCCTCTTTCTGATTGGGTAATAAGTGTTGGTGGAAAAAAAAAAAAAAAACTAAAATGTGGGAGGCTCGAAGGAAAGGGTATTGGGAGGGTGGGACCAGGGGATTCACCCTGCAAAAGAAGAGAATCAAAAGAAAAAAAAAAAACAAGAATAATGATCATGGTTTCTTGGAATATTATTGAGAGGGTGGATGGGCTGGGTGAGGTAGGAGAGAATCCTTAGGGAAAATGAGAGAGAAGAGAGAAATTCCCGGGTATTATCGAAAAGTAATTTGCTGTTTAGTACTGTCGATGTGAGGCAAATACTCATGGTATGTTTTATAACCTACTTTTTATGTCGGTTTCCGTATATCACGAATTCCTTACCTGTTAAGTTGAAGAGTGGAAATTGATCTCGTAACCTTAAATTTGTTAGTTTTCAAAACTGGAAGATGGTGGTTTTCCGACTTTTTTCTCGTGAATTTATCCAATTTGAAATTATTTTGCTTGATTAGGTTTTCAAATGAATAGTTTAAGAGGTTGAAATCTAGTAAATGAAACTTTATATCATGTTATAGACCTTTACCTTTCTTGCTAGAGCAAGGCTTTAATGTGAATTTTTCAAAAGATCTAATTTCACATTTGGGTTTCACTCATACAGTTCGCACGAAAACTAAAGGGAATACTCGAATCTTTAAAGATTACATGTCAATAAACTTTTTAATTACACGAATAACTTTTTCATTTGATTAATAGTAAGTTTTTTTTATTTCATATTCTGATTTGTGCCATCTTTAACCCCAGCAATGTTATTATAAGTAAGTTTAGAAACGTCCACTAGTTCATTTTAATACAAGCTAAGGCAGAATACAAAAGCAAGTGTTATTATTATTATTATTATTATTATTATTATTATTATTATTATTATTATTATTATTATTATTATTATTATTATTACTTGCTAAGCCACAACACTAGTTGGAAAAACAGGATGCTGTAAGCCCAAGGGCTTCAACAGGGAAAATAGCCTAGTGAGGAAAGGAAACAAGGAAAAATATTATATTTTAAGAAGAGTAACAACATTAAAATAAATATTTCCCATATAAACTATAAAAGTTTAAAAGCATTAACAAAATAAGAGGAAGAGGAATAAGATAGAAGAATGTGCCTGAGTGTACCCTCATACAATCTAATATGTAATACACTGACATATATATATATATATATATATATATATATATATATATATATATATATATATATATATGTGTGTGTGTGTGTGTGTGTGTGTGTGTGTGTGTGTATATATATATATATATATATATATATATATATATATATATATATATGTATATATACACACATATATATATATATATACATATATATATATATATATATATATATATATATATATATATAACATAATATTATATTAGTGTGTACGTGTACGATTCACTACAGTAACGGGTAACACTTGATGATCGCAGAATATGTATTCAGCCACTCAAGCTAAAATTAAAAGTGGATTGAAACCAGTACTTTTATCTTATTGGCATTGTCAGACTCACTGAAATCTAAAGGCAGATGCATCGTATTTATACAGAAAATGGTCTCCCTCTGAGGTAATTTTCTTAATGACTCCAGATAAGTCGGATCTAAGAAAAGGGGATGATAAATGATGAATGGAGAACATAACAAACCTTGTATTAAAATATTGACTTACGTGCAGTTAATGAACATCGTTTCCAGGGTATTTACCTGGGTAAAGTCATTAATATGGATTACTGCGTCGACTTTTCACCAATTGGTCTTATGGCCAGAAATTACCCAATGGATAGCCAGTGCGTTGTATGCGTAACATTTGGAGACTGCCTCTTTATGGTCTTTGGAGAATATATGTATGCCTGAGGTATTTTCCCCCCATAGAATAGGTTACATTTTGAACATGTGTATTATATACTGCATAAGATTTATAGCGGTTTGGTTACATTCGAAATAGATAGCTTCGGCTCTGATCATTTGTATTTGTGGTCTGTATCTAGGGCATTGCCCTGCTAGCTAGGGGATTCCCACTCTCCCTTGCCTCTGCTATCCATGAGTGACCTTTAAACACGTGGTTGGGACACGGGATCTTGCGTTGGTAGACCGTATAAAAAGGGATTGTACACATTCCCACGAGTAGATGAAAGTTTTTATTACTGAAGAGAGGGCACGAATATAATGCTGGATCGGCACAGGAACACACAGGACGGTCAGGATAATTATGAGGTGAATGCAGTCAGAAACACTCGGCGATGACTGACCGCAAGGGAGTTCGGAGATGAAGTCTAGGGGCTCGGGCTGCCACAATTCATTACACACTAACCCCGACGTCTCTTTGGTCCTGGAGAATTTTTTTCTTGTAGGAGATCCTAACTGGCTGAGCGTTAGAGAGGGAATGGGATTTATAGCCAATATGCTGTAATATTTAAAGAAAACTCTTATATGTTTTTTTAGCACTCAAAAGATGATGTTACCAAAATACAATAAATTGGCACTGATCCTTGCTATCCTGAATACTCTTTTAGAAAACTGTATGAATTAAGCCAATAATACCTTCTATTGCATCCAGTATAAGAAAAAGGAGTCATTTAAAAACATAATCTGGCTGCCTTTTCACGATTTTTATCTGAATATAAAGACATAACAGTATAAGGAAAAATTATCAAAATGGCTGAAAAAAATATGTATGATTTTTATGTATTTCGACCATATACCTAAAGGTGTTTAAAAAATGATCGAGCAGTATAAAAATGCAAGTCTCAAAAGGGTAAACAAAATGCTTGGACTATTTAATGGGACTAATCTGATCATAGAATTATTTGGTCTATGGTAGACACAGGAATCAAATGCCAGTGACTTTATCCAAGTAAATAACTATCTGTACTATAGAGCAAAATTTAAATCTAGAACATAATTTGCTCTCCATTGACCCTTTATTTATCCCCCCCCCCTCTCTCTCTCTCTCTCTCTCTCTCTCTCTCTCTCTCTCTCTCTCTCTCTCTCTCTCTCTCTCTCTCTCTCTCTCTCATTTTTTTTAATCCGGTTTATCCGTGGTCCTAAGATAGCAGACCTCGTGGGGGTCTCATGCTCTGTATGAGAAAGTCGCATCTTCAGTTCATTTCTTTGAGTCTTGACAGCCTATTTCAGTATGATTAAAGTACAAACTCAAATCAAGCTTTTATTTTACTTTTTATGGTTTGGAATACATTATTAGTCTCTGCAATTTTCATGAAGGTCTATCATCTTATTTGTATTTGTGATGTCAATTTGGGTTCAATTTTATCTTCTTAAAGGGAGTGTGTGTGACTTTATCACGGAAGAGGTTTTACCTCAATTACACCTCTTGATTGGCAACAAGTGATTAAATGTCGGGAGATTACAGGTTTACCGACCTTTACTTCCTCTCGTCCACAAAATTCAAATCTTTTCTTGAGAGTGGAAGGGGGAGGAATTTTAGTCCACTCTTCACGAAACTGTTATTCATAGCGAAACAAACAATTGATTCATTGAGTTCAACGTTAGAAAAATACTTGTATATGTAGAACAAGGACTCGGACTTTACGAAAACCAGCCTAGGCTACTTTTCTCTCCGGAACTTTATGCTATTGATGAGAAGGCCTAGAAAAAAAAAATATTAGTGGAGGTTTGCTGTCATAGCTTTTCCAGCCCTAATTTGTAAAGATTACAAAGTTAACAGATTACAAAGTTAACATTCATGTATTTTAAAGTGATTATATGATATAAACAAGATTAATTTTACGGTCACAGTATGAGGTAGAATCATTTAAATATTTAGGAACTATGATCTTTAATACAGGGTCTTTAGAATTGGAGTTTAATAAAAGATTGAAGAAAGCAAATCAGACAATGGTTACGTTGAATAAAATTTGGAAATTAAATCGCCTGAAATTACACATAAAAATCAGGCTATATATCAGTTTAGTGAGATCGGTGTTACTATATGGACATGATTCGTGGTATGAAAATGAAAGAAATATCCAACAGATTTTGTAGATTTGATAACAAAACCCTCAGAAGAATATTGGGAGTTACATGGCAGGACAGAATTAGAAATGAAGCTATAAATGAGATTACTCGAGTGCCATATGTGGATGAGATAACGGTGAGGGGTAGATGGAGATGGTTTGGTCATGCTCTTCGCACTCCCCGAGAGAGATTACTTCACCAAACTTTCAACTGGGCTCTAGAAGAGTTGGAAGACTCAGACCTACATGGCTGAGGGCTATGAAGCGTGAAGTAGGAAATGATGAATGGAGAGGTATTGATTTAAAAGCTCAAAACAAGAGACGACTGGCGAAATCTAAACCGAGGCCCTTTGCGTCAATAGGTGTAGGAGGAGATGATGAAGATGATGTATAATCACAAGCCTAGTTCTTATGCTCTTTTGAAAATTTAAAAACTCTGACGAGTCTATTGTATTTACTCGTTCAAATTAATTGTGTGACGTTTCAAACACCAAAGACGACAACAGGGAAATTGCACAAGGTTATTTTCAACTTCATCTTTGTGACTTTATAAGGAAAATTGTTTGCGATGATTTATTATAGCAATTGATTTCATTTTCATTTTACAATATGAACGAAATTCTAAAATAATTTAGAATTCTTTCTTGCTATATAAATGCTTTAGGATGAAGACTTTACGCATCTATAGCATTGCGTCTGAAGAACGGAGAATGTTCCAGGAATAATTTTTTGAGGAAAATCAGAATGAAACCGATGTGGATAATTAGAAAATGGTTGCCCAAAAATTGTTGCTCATCTTCCCTGGATAATAAAGAGGAAATGTCTGCATATATACAGTATATATATATATATATATATATATATATATATATATATATATATATATATATATTTCCGGTCACGCTGAGTGGCATTGCCAGATGTATAACTACTCGGTCTCTCCCCTTCCTCGAGGAGGGTGGAGAAGCATTAGGCATAACCTGGTGAGAGGGGATTACCCGAGATATACAATTGGAAACCACGACTGCCGTTTTGTAGTTTGGAGAGGAGGAGGGGTGGGAAGGATTGAATCTGTGTGCGTGTGGGTGCATATTTATCTAGATATTTAGCTGTCATTTTTGACGCGCACACTATTATGAGTATATCTATGGAGGTGAGATTAAATCACTGAGGAAATGGGAAGAGATAAGATGCAGCTATAGCACATTGGATAGTGAAATACCATTTGAAGATTTCGTAATTTTCGAGCTATGGAACCGGTAAGATTATGGGGGGGAGGGGGGTTTCCAAGCCCCAAGACCAACGAAAATTTAATGTAATCTCTCTCTCTCTCTCTCTCTCTCTCTCTCTCTCTCTCTCTCTCTCTCTCTCTCTCTCTCTCTCTCTCTCTCTTATCCGAGGACCTAAGATAGCAGACCTCATAGGGATCTCATGCTCTATATGAGAAAGTCGCATCTTCAGTTCATTTCTTTGAGTCTGACAGCCTATTTCAGTATGATTAAAGTACAAACTCAAATCAAGCTTTTATTTTACCTTTTGTGGTTTGGAATACATTATTATTATTCACTGCAATTTTCATGAAGGTGTATCATCATATTTGTATTTGTGATGTCAATTTGGGTTTAATTTTACCTTCGTAAAGGGAGTGTGTGACTTTATCACGGAAGAGGTTTTACCTCAATTACACCTCTTGATTGGCAACAAGTGATTAAATGTCGTGAGATTACAGGTTTACCGACCTTTATTTCCCCTCGTCCACAAAATTCCAATCTTTTCTTGAGGATGGAAGGGGGAGGAATTTTAGTCCACTCTTCACGAAACAGTTATTCATAGCGAAACGAACAACTGATTTATTGAGTTCAACGTTAAAAAAATACTTGGATATGTAGAACAAGGACTCGGACTTTACGAAAACCAGCCTAGGCTACTTTTCTCTCCGGAACTTTATGCTATTGATGAGAAGGCCTAGTTAAGAAAATACCAAATATTGGCGGAGGTTTGCTGTCATAGCTTTTCCAACCCAAATTTGTAAAAGATTACAAAGTTAACATTCATGTATTTTAAAGTGATTATATAATATAAACAAGATTAATTTTACGGTCACATGTATGAGGTAGAATCATTTAAATACAGGGTCTTTAGAATTGGAGTTTAATGAAAGAGTGAAGAAAGCAAATCAGACAATGGTTAGCTTTGATAAAATTTGGAAATTAAATCGCCTGAAATTACACATAAAAATCAGGCTATATATCAGTTTAGTGAGATCGGTGTTACTGTATGGACATGATTCGTGGTATGAAAATGAAAAAAATATCCAACAGATTTTGTAGATTTGAGAACAAAACCCTCCGAAGAATATTGGGAGTTACATGGCAGGACAGAATTAGAAATGAAGCTATAAATGAGATTACTCGAGTGCCATATGTGGATGAGATAATGGTGAGGGGTAGATGGAGATAGTTTGGGCATGCTCTTCGCACTCCCCGAGAGAGATTACTTCACCAAACTTTCAACTGGGCTCTAGAAGAGTTGGAAGACCCAGACCTACATGGCTGAGGGCTGTGAAGCGTGAAGTAGGAAATGATGAATGGAGAAGTATTGATTTAAAAGCTCAAGATAGAGACGACTGGCGAAATCTAAACCGAGGCCCTTTGCATCAACAGGTTTAGGAGGAGATGATGATGATGATGTATAATCACAACCCTCGTTCTTATGCTCTCTTGAAAATTTAAAAACTCTGACGAGTCTACCGTATTTACTCGTTCAAATTAATTGTGTGACGTTTCAAACACCAAAGACGACAACAGGGAAATTTTACGAGGTTATTTTCAACATCATGTGTGTGACTTTATAAAGAAAATTGTTTGCGATGATTTATTATAGCAATTGATTTCATTTTCATTTTACAATATGAACGAAATTTTAAAATAATTTAGAACTCTTTCTTGCTATATAAATGCTTTAGGATGAAGTCTTTACGCATTTACTGTATAACATTGCGTCTGAAGAACGGAGAATGTTCCAGGAATAATTTTTTGAGGGAAACCAGAATGAAACCGATGTGGATAGTTGGAAAATGGTTGCCCAAAAATGGTTCCTCATCTTCCCTAGAAAATAAAGAGGAAGTGTCTGGCTATATATATATATATATATATATATATATATATATATATATATATATATATATATATATATATATATTATATATATATATATATATATATATATATTTCCGTCACGCTAGGTAGCATTACCAGATGTATAATTACTCGGTCTCTCCCCTTCCTCGACTAGGGTGGAAAAGCATCAGTCATAACCTGATGAGAGGGGATTACCCGAGATGTACAATTGGAAACCACGACTGCCGTTTTGTAGTCTGGAGAGGAGGAGGGAATGGGAAGGATTGAATCTGTGTGCGTGTATGCATATTTACCTAGATTTTTAGCAGTCATTTCTGACGCGTAGACTATTATGAATATATCTATGGAGGTGAGATTAAATCACCGAGGAAATAGGAAGAGATAAGATGCAGCTATAGCACATTGGATAGTGAAACACCATTTGAAGATTTCGTAATTTTCGAGCTATGGAACCGGTAAGATTATGGGGTGGTGGTTCGAGCCCCAAGACCAACGAAAATGTAATGTAATCTCTCTCTCTCTCTCTCTCTCTCTCTCTCTCTCTCTCTCTCATATGGATGAAGGAGCTGAATTCGAATGGGTATCAGGTATTGGTTTCTAGAAAACATTGTATAAACCCCCCTCCTCTCTCTCTCTCTCTCTCTCTCTCTCTCTCTCTCTCTCTCTCTCACATACAACTTGAGATACATATGGAAACTATTCGAAAGACTGTAAACAGGCTCCTACGTACTCGAACATTGAAAGAGATACGCGAAGCAGTTAGTCTAAGCTGCGAGTGATTGACGTCGACTAACGAGTCTACTCCGATATTTTGTGGTTGGTGCATCTGTCTAATCCGTTTGACCCCTAAGCTTTCTTCTGAATTTTGCCCGCGATCCAGCTAACAAAGCGCTGACGTATAGAGATGACGCAACTCTCATTACTCCTTCATTTTTTGCTCCCCTAATGAAGCAGGATGTGGTAGTGGAGGTCGACACTCCTGGAAAGATGATAAATTGATGGTTCGTAGAGTATGATGGTCTGATGACAGCCTACTCTAGGCAGTTTTTCAGGGGACTATATCAATTAAAATTGACGTACATCTCGCTTACTATGGAAATATTATTAACATTAACAAGTGGTCGACAGTAAGCAATGCTATTACTGTACTAAACTATTAGCACTTTAAAGATTGAATTCTCTTTTTTCGTGTAACTTGTAGACACCATAACGCTGACGCTGCTATATGAAACGTCTCCAATAATCACATTCATATCAAGAAGCTAGATCAAATTGCAAAGGTTTTAGTATTATTTATTATATGCGCTACAGTAAATAACCGTCCCACAATTGCAGTACATAAGGGAATATGAACGGGAGAAGTATTGCCTTTTAATTACCAAATTTAATGTTTTTATAAAACTAAAATTAAAAACGAAGAGAGTTACGGGGTCCTTTGACTGGCTAGACAGTACTACATTGGATCCTTCTCTCTGGTTACGGTTCTTTCTTTTTGACTACATATACGCCGAATAGTCTGGCCTATTCTTTACAGATTCTTCTCTGTCCTCATACACCTGACAACACTGAGATTACTAAACAATTCCTTTTCGATCAAGGGATTAACTACAGCACTGTATTTGTTCAGTGGCTACTTTCCTCCTGGTAAGGTTAGAAGAAACTCTTTAGCTATGGTAAGCAGCTCTTCTAGGAGGACACTCCAAAATCAAACCATTGTTGTCTAGTCTTGGGTAGTGATATAGACTCTGTACTATGGTCTTCCACTGTCTTGGGTTAGAGTTCTCTTTCTTGAGGGTACACTCAGGCACACTATTCTATCTGATTTCTCTTCCTCTTGTTTTGTTAAAGTTTTCATAGTTTATATAGGAAATATTTATTTTAATGTTGTTACTCTTCTTAGAATATTTTATTTTTCCTTCTTTCGTTTCCTTACAGCGCTATTTTCCCTGTTGGGGTCCCTGGGCTTAAAGCATTCTGCTTTTCCAACTAGGGTTGTAGCTTTGCAAGTAATAATAATAATAATAATAATAATAATAATAATAATAATAATAATAATAATGGGTAAGAGACCTTATACAGTATATGAATTTGGTCATAAGCTTTTTGCAAGGGAATTTGAATTCGATATTAAAAGGGTATTTTTGGTTTATATGGAAGCATGAAAATTTCATAAATGAAATTGACAAATTTTATACATATAGCGGAGTTACAAACTTAGTAAGTCGTGATGAGTTGATTTAGATTCCAAATAAGAGAACCAGAATTCGAGAGGAATAAGTACATCAGAGTCGAAACTGAGATATATTTCCCATGATTGCTTGATACTCCCCAACTCAAATGACGTAGGTTTGACTCCTGATCGAGACTGGAGGAATTATTGTGTACAATTTGCCTTGAGTGTTGGATATTCCCAAGGTAAAGTTCAAATGGTGTTGGTGGTATGTTTGTGACAATGTTTAAAAATGTCTCGTTTGAAATTAATTAAACACATCTATATATATATATATATATATATATATATACACACATATACACATATACACATATACACATATACTTAGGCTTTAAAGATATCCACCCATTACTTTTAACAGTAATGTCGATAAACGAATATATTGATTAATGATAGTCATCTTATTGACCTTATTGTGTCTTTTCCCGTATATATCACCATTGTTCTGTTATCTGCTTCGATGCCGGCTGGCTCTACCATCGCCTTCCGTATATGTTGGCTACATGGGATCAGCCCCAACCCCGCCATCCATTCGTTCCCTTTCTCCTCCCTTTTTATTCCATAGAGGTCAGTTCTTCCCACTACTCTCTTCTTACCCTCCCACCCCCTTCCCCCTCCCTCTCCTCCCTTCCCCCTCCCTCACCATCGGTATGCAAGAGTTCCCTTATTAGATTGTCACCTTTGGAGGGAAGAAACTACCCAACATTTTATTGTATTTCCCTTTAGGATTTATTTGGTCTCGGAGCGTGGCTCTCTCTCTCTCTCTCTCTCTCTCTCTCTCTCTCTCTGCCTGAGGGAAAAGTGTTGCCGTTTAGAGGATTTGTTCTTTTTAAAAGTATATTATGCAGAATTAGCTCACTGATACACTAACCTATTACGTCAAATAAAGAAATATACCAAACAATTTGGTTTACACGTGATCTTTCTTTATGACAAAATAAGTGGTTGTAATTTTTTGGGGAGTATTAATCAGGTTGAATTAGCTTAATTTCCTTTTCAGAAACCTAACAATCATGTCCTGTGGTTTTGATGCGAACTGCTTTTTATCCAAATCAAGATATATTCAATTTCTTATTGAGGTGTTATTATCATTCTTTTTCTTTGCCGTAATTCTGATGAGAGGAATAATGAAAAGGCATCAGAATATAAACAATATGCTTATATAACCATTTACAATGATAATATCAATTCACTATTGCAGTTATTATCACAAAGATTATCAAAAGTGAAATTATCATTTATAAAACCACTCAAATTAAAAACGAAGAAAAGTAATAATGAATATAATACCTATAAAAAAAGGGACACTTATAAATAGTAGAACTTGTTAATTCCTTTTTGAAAAGAGCACATTCAGTGATCAGTAACACCTGTATTCATGCACTATACGCGTGAGACCCGACTGTCATTAAGCCCACCCCCTCCATTGTGTTCAACCTGCAATTACTTGGCAAGAACATCTGGGACTCATACCTTCACACACTCACAAACACAGTTGACATCCTTCCGTCAAGAAATAGCATCAGGGGTAGGTTTCAGGATCTAATTACCATTATAATTAGGTGTGAAAGGTAACAGTATGTCTTCCGATTCTTATGTGGATGTTTGCAGTTTTTTTAGTGGATGGGTTGAGGTTGGTGTCGATTCATGAATTTTTTCAATTTTTTTTATTTTTATCGATTTTTTTTTGTCATGTATCATTATTATTCGCCTTTTAATGTATGAAACTATCAACTATGTTTTCATATAAAAGTGTATTATAGGATAACTGGCTTCCAATTAAAACACCTCTCTCTCTCTCTCTCTCTCTTCTCTCTCTCTCTCTCTCTATATATATATATATATAGTCAATTTCTATTTCAATATTTTTCATTAAGAGCTGTTAAATACAATATTATTATTGTTTCAAACTTTTGTCTCGGATGATAATCAGTAGCATTTTCTTGAGAAAGAAAACCATCCTTCCCATATTATAAAAGACAGGTATCTGGATGTGTGTGTGTATATATATATATATGTATATGTATATATACATATATATATATATATATATACGTATATATATGTATATATACATATATATATATATGTATATATATATATATATATATATATTTATTTATATAAATGTATATATACACATATATATGTATATGTGTATGTATATAAATATATATATACACATATGTATATATATATACACATATGTATATATATATATATTTATATAAATGTAAATATACACATATATATATATGTATATATGTGTATGTATATAAGTATATATATACACATATATGTATATCTATATCTATATATATATATATATATATATATATATATAATTTATATATATATATATGTGTGTGTGTATATATGTATTTATAAATTTCTTTCCTGTCACGCCGAGCGGCAACCACTCGGAAATTTTAATCTTTTAGAAATTGCCCAAACTGCCGTGTGGTAATTATGAAAGGGGAGAGGGAAAGATTTGAATCTATATGTGTGTGCATATATATTTAAACATTCAGTTGTCATCATTAACAAGTCGCGTAATCAAAGTATACGAACAGGCCATATCCAATTCAACAGCCACCATTCGGACAGGTCCTATCTTGTTGGTAATAGTTTGGCCGGGGCACCAGCCACCAGTAGAGATACTACCACTAGAGAGTTATGGGGTCTTTTGAATGGCTAGACGGTACTACATTGGAACCTTCTCTCTGGTTACGGTTAATTTTCCCTTTACACACACACACACACACACTGAATAGTCTGGCCTATTCTTTACATATTCTCCT
Organism: Palaemon carinicauda; assembly: GCF_036898095.1. Taxonomy (NCBI): domain Eukaryota; kingdom Metazoa; phylum Arthropoda; class Malacostraca; order Decapoda; family Palaemonidae; genus Palaemon; species Palaemon carinicauda. The sequence continues at coordinate 52,467,817 of NC_090761.1, read as the reverse complement.
CAGTCCTCATACACCTGACAACACAGATTACCAATCAATTCTTCTTCACTCAAGAGGATACTGCAATGTAATTGTTCAGTGGCCACTTTCCTCTTGGTAAGGGTAGAAGAGACTCTTTAGCTATGGTAAGCAGCTCTTCTAGGAGAAGGACACTCGAAAATCAAACCATTGTTTTCTAGTCTTGGTTAGTGCCATAGCCTCTGTACCATGGTCTTCCACTGTCTTGAGGTAAATTTCTCTTGCTTGTGGGTACAATCGAGCACATTATTCTATCTTATTTCTCTTCTTTTTTATTTTGTTAAAGTTTTTATAGTTTATATAGGAGATTTATTTTAATGTTACTCTTCGTAAAATATTTTATTTTCCTTTCCTCAATGGGCTTTTTTCCTTGTTGGAGCCCCTGGGCTTGTAGCGTTCTGTTTTTCCAATTATGGTTGTAGCTTGGCAACTAATAATAGTAATTCAACAGCCACAATAACTATTGTTGTGACACACTGGTTGGATTCGAAAGGGGAGATTTCAAAGTAATAACGAAAAGGCTTTTTTCGTGTATTCTTTTACCAACAGATTTATGTCGATAAATGATCTCGGAGAATGTTAGTTTCGATTTGTTTTAACGCAAAAATAGATGTTTTCAAAAGCAGTTTCATAAAAGTCTGAAATAATTGTAACATTACAACACAACGTGGTGAAATTTAGTGTAATATATATTCTTCGAACTAAAATTTTTATATATCAGCATTCCTATCCATCACACATGCAGCTTACATTTACATATATATATATATATATATATATATAAAACATGCGTGTTTCAAGCCACAAATATAAAAGTGGAAAACTGGGTGTGAGCTAGTAGCCTACTATTGACACCATCGAGTTCAATATTAAAATTGTAATCCTTAAGATGTCACTAGAAATACAAATGCATTAGCGCCATTAAAGATTTTAATTCACTCCTTTGTGGCTTCCTATACACACACACATTATATATATATATATATATATATAATTATGTGTATATATATATATGTATATATATACATATATTTGTATATATATACATATATATATATATATATATGTATATATATATATATATATATATATGTATGTATGTGTGTGTGTGTGTGTTTGTGTTTATACATAGATTGTGTGTGTGTTTTGCCTAAGAGGTAAAAAGAGACGGGACAGAGACTATGAAAATCACATAAATAAAACCCGAGAAAATCAGAATCAAAACAGTTGCCTTGGAAACGCCAGATATTGTTATGGCTTGCGGGGGTCGCCATGACAACCCAAAGGCAAACAAAATATCCCACCCACAAACTGCCAGTTTTCCGTCTAAACGGTGTGGCCGTGACTGTCACCCGTCTTTCCTTCCGTCCCATAACCCCCCCCCCCCCCCCCCCCCCCGCATCTTCCGTCTGATATTCAGCATCAGTTTCTTCTCCTGCATCCTTCCTCACCTTCTTGCCCCCTGTCTTTTCGAGGCACTGTACTGTCTTGTTCGCTAGTAATCATTAGATGGGTCTCTTCGTTATTATCAAATGTTTGGTATTGGCTTCATCCGTTTCCTCTCTGTATTGCATCCGGTTCTTCATGTAGAACATTCCTTATGGTTCCTTTGTATTTTCGTCTATCATCGGATGCATACAGTCTATACTTGATCATTAATCAGCTCTTAAGCTTCATATACTTTTATTCTATTTTAGTCTCTTTGTCCTCACAAAAACGATCTATAGGCTATTTAAAGACGATCATATTAAATTAGTTATGATAATTTTATTTATTTAATGCAGTGCACCAAAGACATCAATTTTATTTTAACCTGATATATCGTAATTTACAAGGTCAATTTTCCCAATCTCTGGTAGGCTTTCATGTGACTTTATAATACAATTTCATATAACCATAGATATTTAATTTCTTCATAAAGCGGTTTCCCATAACAATATCGGATTCTGATAAAACCGATGATCACTTAACTGCTGATTCATGCATAAAATTTCCGCTACATACAGGTCTACCAGTACTGAAGGCCTTAACAGCAACTCGTCGATCTCTTCCCTATACAAACTTCGCCATTCGTCTTTTCTCCCACAAACACAAGCTACCTTTCATTTCTTCTATAAAATCATTTTTAAGTTTTCATCTCCACTTTCCTCCTAAAACTCCTGAACTTCTTTCGAATGAGGCATCGTTCGCAATTCTCACTACACGACAGAATCATTTCAGAATGATCTGATCCATCTTTTCATCAACCATAGATTTTTACCACTTGCAATGGATCTTCATATCTTTCATCCAATAAATTCTTA
>NC_090761.1:52442996-52460496 GCF_036898095.1 Palaemon carinicauda | reverse complement strand
TATTTTTAACAAATCCAGTAAAAGTCTTTCGTTTGGAAAGGATCAATTACCCAGAAATATTTGATATTTTTGGCAAGGATGCTTTACTTACGTTAGAACAGAATTCATTAAGTTTGGCTTTGATATTTAACATTATTATTCAGTGGTCCCCCTAATGTACTACTTTTGAGGTAAAATGATATAGGATGGCTTCTTTTGAGTAAAAGGTTATATATGTACTCAATATTAGTTTGAAACTATTCATATTTATACGTAGATGTGCATGTTTGTATGTATTACAAATATATCGTAAAATACTCGTATACATCCACGAATTTGATCATTTTGGCGTATACTACATTTTGGTTGAACTTTGCATCATTATTACTTTGGTGTAGATGGTTACCTAGATAATTAAATCGATTAAAAAAGAAGGGCTACAGAATCAGTTCGCTTGTATACTTGTCGGATGAAGAGCAGTATATTGTAAACTCATTAGGTACCAACACTTTTGTAGAAAATACAATATAAACAAAGGCAAAAATATACCATGGCTTTATGAAACAACTCTCCATGTTAACTCATTGGGTATTAATATTGTCAACTGTTGTCTGGTAGATTTCTCGATTAGTGTAGATTGTACCAACCGTGTGTCACATGATCGTACATAGTAACGACATTTTTCTCTTTTGTATATATTATCCTTTGTATCTTCGCTCTCCCCTCGCACTGACAGCGACCTGTATCAACCTGTCTGTTTTTCTTATCGTAACTGTTAACAGAACCGGTTTACGGTTGGACATGAAATAGCCTGTTGTATATTTTGTGACCTTCTTGCCCGAAATTGATGTATATATAAATTGGGTGTTCTGTAATAAACTCACTTAGTTGCCTCATCCCGCTTTTGAGTCACAACCAACTCTTGGCTCGTCACAAGATGTATTTGTTTATACTTATCACCATCCTCCGGTTGAGTCTTCCATTGAACCATTGTTATTCGTTTCCATCAGATATTAATCTCATAGTTGATGCTCTTGCTCCTTGAATCCAAGGTCGGTCATTCGTTTGATCAACGACCCCACACTTACCTCTCTCTCTCTCTCTCTCTCTCTCTCTCTCTCTCTCTCTCTCTCTCTCAAACGATAATTATTTTCTGTAACTTATAAGAGACTTCTCTCAAAGTTGAGAGATTTTAAAGTGAAATGATGCATTACAAATGCTCTCTCTCTCTCTCTCTCTCTCTCTCTCTCTCTCTCTCTCTCTCTTTCAACCTTTAAAACATTCAAATGATAACTTTTCTATGATACTGATAGGGAGACATCCCTCAAAGTTGAGGGATTTTACTATGAAATGATACATTATAAAAGCTCTCTCTCTCTCTCTCTCTCTCTCTCTCTCTCTCTCTCTCTCTCTGTTCCGTTGAAATCAAAGGAGTGAGCTCTTCTTATGAAGATTATTTGTCATAACGTCTGTCTAATATGTTCTTTCCATTTTCACAACTTGAGAATCGATGATACTCTGATTGGAAAGTTTGTAATTCTTTTCCTTCGTCTGTTTTTTCTAGTCTTGCCATTTTTCTTTTCCTGGGAGACAGAAATATGAATCGCTTCTTCGTTATTTTGCTTTGCTTTTCCTCATTTCTCAGGAAATCAGTCACATTGCCGTTTGATATATATATATATATATATGTAGAGTATATATATATATATATATATATAGAGTATATATATATATATATATATATAAAGCAACAACAACAACAAATGCAGTTATCTATCGTCCACTGGAAGTCAAAGGCCTCAAACAGGCCCTTTGTCATGTCCATTTTCGTCACCACGCTGGCCATTGGTGATGGTGGGAGACTTTAGTCTAATCGATTACAGCAAACCAAACCAGTATGAGAGGCCCCGTTTTATATATATATATATATATATATGTGTGTGTGTGTGTGTGTATATATATATATATATATATGCAATTTTAGGGTTATTTTGAGGTGACGACTTACATACGCTCAAACCTCAAATTGCAAATGAGTACATAAGTAAATGTATAAGTGTGTTTACTTGTATTTAGTTGTTTTGGTATGCATAAAAGTCACCTAAGAAAAAAAAAATAAAGACAATATTTTAATTTCCCCTTTCTCCCTTTCCTTCCCTTCATAGTTGCAAGACGGCTGCTGTGAAAACACCACTAAGAAAAATAATGATGCGGTTATTTTATCATGCCATCATCTTCATCCCAGTCATTACCGTCATTATCATCAGCATATGCGTTATCATCATATCTATTATCTGGTTTAATGGCGTATGTCCAATTCTACGAATATCCCGGAGTATGTTCAGGTCTTTTGTTATTTGAGTCGTTGCCGCAAGAAATTACTATTCGTATTGAAGATAGAGTACTTTTCTTTTTATGTGTGTGTATACGTGCACTTACATATCGAATATACTCTCTCTCTCTCTCTCTCTCTCTCTCTCTCTCTCTCTCTCTCTCTCTGAAAAAAAAAACAAGTGGTATGTTTCCATACAAATCCAGTGTCGCTTTTTGACGTAATACGGGAATCAAGTACCAGGTTGTTAGCTGACTGTTATGTGTGGCTATGAGAGAGAGAGAGAGAGAGAGAGAGAGAGAGAGAGAAGGATGGACGTGACCAATCAGTCGAAATGTATAACATCATGTTATAAAAATCGAGGCCCTTGAGAGGGCGTGGTGGTCGTTTATTTTTCACTAAAATCTACCCATACGTTTAATACACAACTGGACTACTTCAACTTGTAAATTTATTATCGTAATATTGTCAGTATTACTTGTTATCTCAGCATAAATATAGATACATTGCCTTTAATAATTCGCACTTATATATTGATGACCTATGAAAACTAAACTTAATTCATATATTCCTTTTTTTCACTTCAGGCGGACGAACATCAAATTCATTTTTAATAATACTTCATATTTTGAAAGTCTATTGCGGTGATCAGCTGATCATTGCATAATGTTGCCTTTTGGTAAAATAGCTGCGTTACTCAACATGGAAAGTGTTGCAGATTGTAACATCATTGTTAGAAATTATTTCATAGGAACATTCTTTATTTGACTGTAACATTTGACATGATTTGTCATTGCCGCTTTAATTTATAGGTAATTTTCAGCTAGAGTTTTAAATCTATACGGATGTGGGATGTGAGAGATCCTTGATGGCAGGTACCATTTCGGTCTCCTTTTCTGTTCATAATGAAACGTCCAATTGATTTAATTACCGTGTCATTTATATTTCATCTCTGTGCAACACTAGATGGCAGGATAGGATATTAAATTTGCAGCGCTGCCTTTCCTATAGTTATTCCTTATCCTATAACTGGGATAAGGGCTTTTTTTCTTTTTCTTTTTTTAAGAGAGACTTAAATTCAATTACAATGTAACTGTTCATGACACCAAGCACATGAATGGTCTCTATATTCTTTCCCTGTTATCAGACCCTATCAAAATATTGGTCATCTTTACAATTACGCCAAATTCTTAGCTTATTCAACGAATCTCTTCAATTTTACAGTTTTTCAGTCATTCGTATTCATTAGTGCATAATTCCATGCTCCATGAAACGGGGAAAATAAATAGAAATTTATGATGGAGCCGTCACTTACAAAAATGTCCAGTGGGTTGTGGTGGCCGATGTGGTAACGTCTGTGACTGGCGAACGCCAGACTAAGGTTCGAGTCCCGCTCAAACTCGTTAGTTTCTTTGGTCGTTGCAACCTCACCATCCTTGTGGGCTAAGGACGGGGGTTTGGGGGAGCCTATAGGTCTCTATGCTGAGTGATCAGCAGCCATTGCCTGGCCCTCCTTGGTCCTAGCTTGGGTGGAGAGGGGCTTGGGCGCTGATCATATGTGTATATGGTCCGTCTCTATGGCATTGTCCTGCTCGGTAGGGCAATATCACAGTCTCTTGACCCTGCCATTCATGAGCGACCTTTAAAAAGAACCAGGGCCATCAGCGTAAGAAAATACCAAAGGCGTGTCTGAATCTGAGCAGTAGACCATTAACTCTTGATATTTTTCAGAAGAGAGCAAACAGCCCGCAACAACTTCAGTCGAAGAAGCAGAGCAACTTGCAAAATTCCCATCTGAACAAAACAAAAAATAACTTCAAATAACACACATACGCGCAAACATGCAGAAGTTTTGGAAGATTTTGTGCTCCTCTCCATCTCTCGGTTCCCCTATCTGTAAACCCCTTAAACTATCTTTCCCGTTCCTCTCCTTTTGATCCCTTATGGAGTCAAGCATAATTCAACATGGATGAGAAGAGAGACAGAGAGAGAGAGAGAGACAGAGAGAGAGAGAGAGAGAGAGAGAGAGAGAGAGACTGTCGGCTTGTTTGGCAGGTCAATAATGGTATGATAGTTGGATCACTCAAGGGTAGTTGAGGACGGAGGTTTTGATGAATAGACTGGTTACCAACCGGCTAATACTCCTCTCACAAACGGGGAAGGAGGAGAAGAGGATTCAAAGAAAAGGAAAGACGAGGCGACGTCTCAGAGTGAACTTGAGACATTTTGTTTTTCCCTCTTTACACAAACACACACGTACGCAATATATATATATATATATATATATGTATATATATATATGTGTGTGTGTGTATATATATATATGTATATATATATATATATATATATACATATATATATATATATATTTATTTATATATATGCATATATATGCATATATATATATATATATACTGTATATACTGTATATATATATTATAGTGTGTGTGTATGGGTCTTTGTGTAAAATACTTCCTTCACCAAGAGTATTAAAAGTCTTTGTGAGTTTGTTTACCTAACAAAAACATTATCTACAATACTTACTCAAAATAACCATTACTCTAACAGCCCTCTGAAATGACACAAGAGAGATTTTGAACGCTACAGAATTGTCCTTTACATTGGGCACGAGGGTGTGTCTCTTGGACGCTCCTACATCCATTATAGTCTGGCATGATCTTGGAAAGAAATTTTACGGTAAACACCTTCTAAATTACACTTGTATTATACGCGTTACACTTTCTTTCCCGCAATTTTCAGTGATCAGACTGCCTCCGTACTCGGCGCCACTGGATGCCAAACGTCTCAAAGAGCGCTGATTGGATGTCGCTTACGCCCTCACAGGGAAAATGGGCCTTACTTCATATTTATTTAAGGGTGAAGCTTAAAGTGATATATTCATTTGGCCTGCTGACTTAAATTTATCTGCGAATATAGCAGGGCAGACGAAATTATTATTATTATAATTATATATATATATATATATATATACACAGTATATATATATATATATATATATATGATAGACGTACATTTTTCCCGTATTGTTATTATTTTTTTATTTTCATCATCATCATCATCATCATCATCATCATCATCTAAGCTACAACCCTTGTTGGAAAAGCAGGATGCCACAATCCTAAGGGCTCCAACAGTGAAGATGAATAAGTAAGGAAAGGAATTAATGAAAATAATAAGTTATAGTTAAAAATATAAAATATCTTTATCAGTAACAACAATGAAATAGTTACGTCATATATAAACAATGAAGAGTGAGTCATAACAACCTATTCAACCCGAAGACATTCACTGCAAGTTTGATCTTTTGAAGTTCCACCGATTCAATTGCCTGATTAGGAAGATCATTCCATAATATGCTCACAGCTGGAAGAAAATTTACTAGAATACTGTTTCCTGTTTAATCTTATGATGGACAAGGCAAGACTGTTTGAATTAGCAACATACCTACGTCCTGGAATGTCTAAAAGTAAAAGATGGTCAGATTATGAAAATCTTATGCAACATGCACGAAGAACGAGTGGGAGAAGAAAACCACGACTCTCTCTCTCTCTCTCTCTCTCTCTCTCTCTCTCTCCTCATCGAAGTTGAGAAGAGACTGAAAGAAAGCTAATTTTCAAACACTCGTCTGAATTGATACTCGCCAAAAGTTTACTTTTCAAACTTAATCTTTATTAAGGAATCAATGTCAACACATCCCTTATAAACATGTCAGCATCAATATTGTAATATTTTTTATCATTCCAAATATTATCATGGTAGGACTTTATTAAAAGAATAAAATGAATTTGTATCCAACTTTCTTTCTTTCTTTCTTTCTGTCTTTCTTTATTTTTTTTTTTTATTTTTTTTTTATTTTTTTTTTTTTTTTGCAGCGTAGCGACTGATATTTTTCTATTTTATTTTATTGTTTACGGACTTTGAAGGTTATCAATGTAATCCAGTTGCTCCTATGAAAAACAAGAAGAATGTCGCGGACGAAATTTCGGTTTAGTAGACGCGATATTATAGGGGTTTCCACTAAGTAACAAAAGAAATAAAGACAGCGGAAATTGTAAGGCAGTTTGTATATATGCATTGATCCTTACAGACATATATACACATACATACATGAGTATATATCTTTTATATATATTCTTATATATATATATATATATATATGTATGTATCTGCATTGCATTTATATTTTATATGCTCACACATATATGTATATTATAAATTATATATATATGTATATATATATATATATATATACATACATATATATATATATATATATATAAGTATGTATACAGTATTTATGTGTGTGGTTTTTCTGTTTGTGTGCGTGGAGAGAGAGAGAGAGAGAGAGAGAGAGAGAGAGAATTTGATATTTATATCTATAGGGGCTATATTCTTATTCATTAACAACTTCCTCGTTCATGACTAAATCAATACTTGTTTACGTAAACGTGAAGAGAACTGTTTGCCCGTAAAACGAAATAATATTGACTTGCAATTAATTTTTCATGAAACGTGAGTGATTTCAAGACGACAAAATGTATACGAAATTTCTTTTACGACTTAATGTTATTTTCGACCATTATAAAATTTTTGTAAATTACATTTTCTATTTATAAGAACATTTTAGAAAAGGCTTAATATAATGGCTGGTAAAGATAAGATAATTTTGTGGTGGCTTATTAGAAATCTCCCTGCCTGGCGATTGCCGTACTGGGGTTCGAGTCCCACTCAAGCTTGATAGTTTCTTTGGTGTCTGCAACCTCACTATCCTTGTGAGTCTATAGGTCTACCTGAGTCATCAAGAACCATCGCCTGGCCCTTCCTGGTTCTAACTAGGGTGGAGGGAGGGCTTGGCCGCTAATTACATGTATATATATGGTCATTGTGACTGTCCCTTCCTTCTGCCATTTATGAGCGACCTTTAAATAGTAACTTTCAATAGGTCCCGGCTGCCTAGTTTGATTCTCAAGTGAACTCAAGCGCTAGTTATATTCTTTAAGATCCTGTTTATATAACAATAAATTAAGAGTCTAGTCATGACATGACTAGGCTGACATAAGTCTGTTTATAGTTATATGTGAATTATATGTTTTTTAATGTTGTTAATGTTTTTTAAAATATTTTATTTTATTTTTTTCATTACTTCTTATATCGTTTATTTATTTCCTTGTTTCCTTTCCTCACTGGGCTAATTTTCCCTGTTGGAGCCCTTGGGCTTATAGCATCTTGCTTTTCCAACTAGGGTTGTAGCTTAGCTAATAATAATAATAATAATAATAATAATAATAATCTCCATTAAAATTAAACGATTTGATAGTCGAAATTGAAAGAAAAATACACATATATTTATTTTGATAAAAATTTAATCGACCTTGTGACATTTACATACTTATGATATACTTTTAATTCATATTTCGTGTACACACACTTTTATTTTTATTATTATTATTAGTTAAGCTACACATCTAGTTGATAGATCGAATGTTGATTTAGGCTAGCACAATAAGGTAATTTGAGAACATATTTTGAAATTTATCTACTTTTCTACTCACGCCTTTGCAAAAACATCAAATATTGTAATTTTTTACATACATCTAAGCACTTGTCTAAGTTTATAAATATTTAACCAAAAGATAAGAAAAATATTAAAAGTAATAACCTTATAGTAATAACTTAAAAACTACTTCACTTAGAAATTACTGTTTTCGAGAAAAATTATAATTCAAAATGTGTCGGTTATTTTGGTTTTGCATTTCTATCCTAAGCAGAAGTTAAAACACACATTAATAATTTTAAATAATTAGAGAATCGTAGAGATAAATTGGAAAAGCTTTTTTACTTTTTTTTTTTTTTTTAATAAACAAAGCAATGAAAGCTTATTCATAATTATTGTATGCTTAAACACAGCCTATGTGAGAAGATGCCTAAATGTCGAGGAAGATTATTGTGAGGTATTTACAAGATACTGATCATGAATTATTACATTTGTTGATTCTTGTAACTGCTGACAAGTGTGTCCTAAAGTCTGCCGTGTTTTTATTTCTGATGATGCCTCGTAGTACCGTTCATATAGAAAAGAGATTTAAAGGAAAAACTTGGATTATAAATTTTAACGTTTAAATGCCCTTCCACACGTGGGGTAAATGCAAGGCGGGCAGTCTGATCTGCCCGTAGCTCTTTCGCTTTGAAACAGTGTTACCAGATCAAACAGTCCAAGGAAAACAGTAGGCGCAGGCAGGAAAACGCATGACTTAAGCCAGACGCCGGGCAGAGTGCAGTCAGAACTGTGTCAGCAAGAGGCAGGAGCCCATCCAGTGCCTCAAAATCGGGCATGGCCACTTCGATGGTTTGCCCGTTGTTTCCTCGTCTATGATGTCATCTACACTAGTGATCGTTAACCATACAACAACATTGGTAACAGTGTCTGCCCGCCGTGCATTGGCGCCTCGTGTGGAAGGGCATTTAGATTCAGTTGAAATCCCTCAAACACATGCTTACATTTGTCTTATTTAGTCACCTTTGAGGATGTCTGTAATATTTTCTAAAACAAGGAAAAATCTTCCAACACTAATAGTGACAATGAATAATAACAATAATAATAGAGAATTTGACCACTGAAATCATTACATAGTGATCCTTTATATTTTAAAGAATATATTTTACGAATCTGTATCAATTACTATTTTAGATAAATTGATTACCTTTTCTGACAGAAATTTATATCTTATTTACCTTTTTTATAAAGATTAAACATATATCCAATTGCAGCACCACAATCGTTAGCAAGCAATAATAGCCTTTCCTCAATGGCCTATTTTCCCTGTTGGAGCCCTTGGGATTATAACATCCTGTTTTTCCAACTAGATTTGTTGAAAATGAAAATTATCTTCTTTTTCAAACGTTCTCTGTTTTGTGAAAATCGTCATTGAACCAGCACGATCTAATAAGGTCCTGTTACATGGGCCTTTTCTTATATTTGCAAGATCTAGCCAAAGATGGACGTAAGAAGTAAAGGCTGTCTGTAACGCTCCTTCCTGACGAAAATAAAATTAAAATCATCACAATAGAAGCATGTTTAATCTGTGATAGTATGCTTAATTTACATAAAATATTTCAGGATTGAATAATTCTCTCGATTACTATTTCGTAAAACAAGAAAAGCGTTTACAAATCGCGCTCTTTGTCCTGTTTATCAAATAGATATATTAAAAAAATCATTCACGTTTCATTAAAAAAAAATTAAATATATACCATTGGTAATTTTTAAATTTACCTTTTATGTGTCAGCTGATGATATATATATATATATATATATATCATCAGCCGTTACTAGTTCACTGCAGAACAAAGGCCTCGGAAATGTCATCCCATTCGTCTATGTTTATAGTCTATCTACTGTATACGAGTCCACACTTGTAAACTTTCTTAGTTCTTCAATCCATCGTCTTCCTTTCCTTCCCCTGCTTCTTTTGTAATCTCTAAGGACCCATTCTGTTATTCTTAATATCCATCTATATACTCTCATTATGTGTTCTGTGTTCGGCCCATATCCATTTCTTTCTTTAGCCTGTTATCAGAATATCCTTTACTTTGATTTGCTCTTGTGTCCATGTTGTTCTTTTTCTCACTTAGTGTTGTTCCCTTAATTATTCTTTCCATTGATCTTTGAGCTGTAACTAGGTTATGTTCTAAGGCTTTCGAAGATAACAATAATGATAATTTCAAAATAAATTAATAATGTAACAAGTTATTACTGGTAGAACCAGTGTCTGTGTGTTTATATATATATATATATATATATACATACATGTGTGTATATATATATGTATATATTGCATGTTTCTTTTTTTATTATTCTGAAATACTAAATACTTTGGTTTCGTATTTACTAAACAAGTTTTTGCTGATAAAAGTTTAGAGAGGCGGTACACTATTGAATGAGGTCATATCTCTCTCTCTCTCTCTCTCTCTCTCTCTCTCTCTCTCTCTCATTACAGCATTTTATTCATCATTCATCAAGTCGAGAGTAACACGTAACTCAAAGCTTACGTAAAAAATCAGTTGTCCTCATTGTCTCTTGTCGATTTACCCTTATCAAGTAATATTAACTGGTCCGCCGTATAGAATAGCCGAGCAATAGTATCTCTTATACTGATGGGGTTTAATGACTTGATAACTTCCTCTTTAAATAGACACACTAATGGTAATGATTTTGATTATGCGTTGTTGTGCTTGGGGGCTGAAATACGATATATGCCGCTTATGGCCATCTCGTCTCTTCTCGTATCGGATGTACCTCGGTCTGCTATACAGCTTGCTCTTTGTTTTGCTTCTGTTTCTGTTCCTACTTGTTTGTGGGCTCTTTCGTGTGTCGAACCACGTATACGAAACCGTACACTCAAACACACTTGTGTGCTTGCATATGTGTATATATATATATATATATATATACAGTATATATAATGTATAATATATAATTTATGTATACAACATATATGTATTATTATTATTATTGTTGTTATTATTATTATTATTATTATTATTATTATTATTATTATTATTATTATTATTATTACTTGCTAAGCAACAACCCTAGTTGGAAAAGCAGGATGCTATAAGCATATTATATATATATATATATATATATATACACACATACATAATAGATGCATAATAAGATTAATAGAATGGGTCCCTAGTGATTGCAAAAGAAGGGGAGGGAAGAAAAGTTTACAGGTGTGGACTGGCATTGATAGACTATAAACTAATGCGAATGGAAGGACATTTCCGAGGCTTTTGTTCTGCAGTGAACTAGTAACGGCTGCTGATGATATGTATATATATATATATATATATACATACATATATATATATATATATATATATATTGCGTCTGTACATTTCCAAATATATAGGCCTTGTTCTCCAGTTATTTATATATTCGTTTGTCTTATTTTAGTGTGTAAATGAAACTAATTTTTGAGAAGTTAAAGGAAAAAGTTTTTCAGGCATTACTGGATAGAGGAAAATTTACCAAGTCCGCTTAATTGAATAGAAATAAAATTACTCCTAACGCCACTTGTTTCTCATCGTTGCATAATAGGCAAAAACAACAGTCAACAGAAAATATAAATAATTTATTCCCGGGATATGATTTATCCACTTTTTATAAATAACTAACTCTATATAATACTTATATTCGGGCATATTGATATTACATGTTATCAGTTTTATTGAAAAGGTAGTTCAGATGTTTATCTAGAATATTATTTACGGGTTCAAAATAACCTTACAGATATATCTTTAGAAAACTGAGCTCTCACCACCCACGCCTTGCCGAGTTGTTTGGTAATCCAATCAATATTTTCACCCTTCCACACACGTTCAATTTTCGTTTTCATGGCATCCGGTGTTATTCCTAACATTTCCTCTGTTTAATGGTATATACATATTTAATTCCGGAGGTTATTTTCATATTCATGTTCAGAAGTCTTTACTATTTATAGAGTTAGAACTGATGATATTGGATTTTTTTTTTTATATAACTCCTTTGAATCTTGTCGCTAAATAGCTCTCTCTCTCTCTCTCTCTCTCTCTCTCTCTCTCTCTCTCTCTCTCTCCCCCATCCTTACATTGATCGACCTATAAAATGGATAAGAAAATTAATATTAGAAACAGATAAGTTAATTTAATAGCTATTTTCCTTTTAAGCGGAAATTATTTTCGTTCAAATTTAGTATTATAAATCCCGGTTACATTTCCAGACACATCATTTCATATTTAAATGCAGGAAGTAGAATCAGCTTCTAATTGTTTAGTCAAATGTGACAAATCACGCTAAAGGAAAAGGAAATTTTCATCAGTAATTGATATTTAAGTAATATATAACATGTAAAAGATATTGAATTATTTCACTAACGTATTTGTGTATATATTTATTTATATATATGTATATATATACTGTATATATATATATATATATATATATATTTATACACAAATAAATGTGTATATATATACATATCTATATATATGGTATACAGTATATAATATATATATTTATATATATATATATATATATATATGTATACATACATAAATGTGTGTGTATATATATATACACACATTCACGCGATAACACAAATACATAATCCGAAAGAAATAGATAATGGAAAAATCCACGAGTTCTTTAATTCGCTTTACTGATTTAATGATTTCTTCCATATGCAAACGGTCTCCAAATCCCACCCACTAACCCTTGAGGTATATATCCTAAGCATCTCTTGCTTTCGGTTTTGCCTAGAACATCACTTCATCCAGCCTCGCGTTGCCATGGCCACGGTTTGTTTGGATCCCGGCCGCTAGTAACACCGCATTCGCCTATATTTCCCGCCATGCCATGGAAAATCGGCCTTTGCGGCAATACTCTGGCCTATTTATCTAACTCTATTCATACATACATACATACACACACACATATATATACATACATATATATAATATATATATATATATATATATATATCTAACTATTCAAACATACATACATGCACACTCATATATATATACATATATATATATATATATATATATATCTATATCTAACTATTCAAACATACATACATACACACACATATATATACATATATATATATATATCTATATATATATATATATATATATATACATTAACTTGTAATCTTTGTCATACAGTCTATATAAAATTATGTATATATATTTTGGTATGTATACATACATATGTAAAAAGACACTCGGGTTTTATGAATGCATGTTTTGTATTTATATATCAAAATCTATATTAACATTATACGTCTCTCTCTCTCTCTCTCTCTCTCTCTCTCTCTCTCTCTCTCTCTCTCATAGCTGTCCCTAATAACATGAAATTAGTTATTTATGAAAGACTAGCGCAGTTCTTTATGATGTTTTTCTCATAGTATTCTACTTAAAGATAGGTGTTCATATTTTCTTAAATCACATATTTCCATAGATGGAAATACCGTGCGCAACAGATTGTAAAATCAGGTAGAAAGTTGAAGGCAATCAAAATATCCTAATTATATAATCTCATTTACTGTAATTTTTGTGGTATCAGATCATGTACAAGAAATTATTTTTCATTTGTCCAGGCTCGGTTTTTTATTTTTGTTTTATTGAAATTATTAACACTTTTTTTTTTTTCTTTGCAGAAAGAGCAAGAAGAAGGCGCCTCTCCGGCCTCTCCTACAGAATCTCCTGCTAAGCAACTGGAAAAGCCGAATTCCTACGTCCATATCACCACGTCCGAAAAGTAAGGGAAAATTTACATTTCAATAGACATTTTGGTAGATAGGAATGCAGAGAAGGTGTAAGATAGAGACAAAAGAGAGAGGTGGGGTAGATATACCTAATTCTTTTGTCCTGATCACCGCGACCACACTGAGAGGAATTTTGAAATTGAATGTTTAGATACAGTGCATTAAAATGAATAGGAATAGAAAAATTGGAAAAACCTGATTATTAGGTCCATACGTAATGACCAAAGTGTGAGGCATTTTGAGGTGTGTGTGTGTTTTATGCGTAATAGATATTTATATCAGTTTGGTGGCCGAATTGTATTAAACCAAATTATTTAAATAAAAAAAAAAAAAAACTTTAGATACCGGATCAAATAGGACGAAATTGGGTAGTTTGGATTCCTACGTTCATAATGCAGCTGCGAATTGATGAGAGATTCAATAACATAAGAATTATTTACGTAACTAAAATATTTGATATTTGTACAGAGAGACAGAGAAATGCATCTGGCATCTCTCACCAGAGCCAGAAAAGTAAGAAAGAGTTTTAACATAGCGAAAAATAAAGATGCAAACTGAGAGACAGATTGAGTGTCATGTGTATATGCGTTCCTTCCTTTTTTCGTCGAGGCAGATTCTACCTGACATTGATAAATATTTTAATGATGAAGGGAACACATCCCAACCCTGGCACCATCTAATGCCTGGTAACAAAACTAATCATGGTGGTGAATACTCTCTTAATAACATAAATATTCTTCTTTGGTCAATTGCTTCTGTGTATATCCACTTTCACCTTCGGTATGGTTGACTATAGGTGTGTTTTATACGTGTGCGCGCACTCACAAACACAAACACTAATTATATATATATATATATATGTGTGTGTGTGTGTGTGTATATATATATATATGTGTGTGTGTGTATATATATACACATATATATGTATATATATATATATATATATATGCTACAAATCTTATTTGTTATCTCATCTTCGATTACTTTCATTTATCATTAACTCTTTAGACATAAAGGAATTCTTGTTTGGGGAAGATAGCGATGCATTAACTTGTCTATTGTGTCAGTTATTAGTTTTAGAAATTTAGATATATTTAAAAATCAAATGGAATATTTTCAGGATGTCAGTTAGTTAAGATTTACATTTTGAAATGGAATGCAAATTTCATGTAGTAAATATTTTGTGTTTGTATGATTTTATGATTTAATATAAATCTTTACTTAGATCAGAAAACTAGGATTTTTTTTATATAAAACGTTTTAGAGGTGTGTGTATGTGTGTGTATGTGTGTGTGTATGTATGTATATATATATGTATGTATATATATATATATATATATATATATGAGAGGGAGTAAATATTCAGCACAAAAGTGGACCTTTATTATTATTATTATTATTATTATTATTATTATTATTATTATTATTATATAAGCTAAGCTACAACTCTAGTTGGAAAAGCAGAATGCTACAAGACACTAGGGCTCCAACAAGGAAAGTAGCTCAGTGAGGAAAGAAAACAGGGAAATCGATAAACTATATATGAGAAGTAATAAATGTGTAGTAAAAAATATATATTTTGAGATCAATTACAGCGTTTAAATAAATAGAGAGAGAGAGAGAGAGAGAGAGAGAGAGAGAGAGAGAGAGAGAGAGAGACTTATGTCACCGGTTCAACATAAAAACATTTGCTGCAAGTTTGAACTTCAGAAGTTCCACCGATTAACCTACGAGATTGGGGCGAACATTTTGCAATCTGATCACAGATTGAATAACACTTATAGAATAATCAGTATTATTGACCCTTTAATAGTGAATTAATTACAATCTAGTATGTCGTACAGGAGGGTGTAGTCTAGGAAGATCTAAATGTAATAGATGGTCAGAATTATGAAAAATCTTTAGCAACATGCATAAAGAACTAACTGAACGACGATGCCAAAGATTAATACCTAGATCAGAAATGAGAATTTAATATACCACAAATTTTTTTCCAAGAAATTAAGATAAGTCAGCAGTTTAGACCCAGACTGGATAACAATACGAGAAACAAGGGAGTATGAAAAATTAAAACATTTCTTCAGGATAGATTAATCACCCTAAATCTCAAGACTTTTTCAATAAGTCATTTTTTGGGAAAAATGAGAAACAGACCTAATTTTTCTCAAATGTAAAGTTGCAATCAAGAATTACACCTGCAGTTTTAAATCCGGTAGATGTGAAGCAGTTAAAAATTTCAGCGAAACTGATATTAATCTCCGATTAGGGTACAGCCTTACAGTATTGCTGTATTTGATTCGATTCAGTCTTGCTGGCAAATATGAAAGTAAGGCCGAAAGAGGTTTTGTCGCAGCTACGCTTTCAAAGGATGTTTGTGTGTTAACTTTTAAATATGCTTCCTTTGACATAATTTTTGAGTCTGCCTTGAATAGGCACACCTTGCGAAGACAGGTTTGCTTTAATGTTTTTAATATTTTTTTTTATTTATTTATTTAGATTCGGTTTAGTTTCGTAAATGGATAGTCACCAACGCTGAATGTTTGACTGTTTCTCAAATATTTCAATAGTTCATTCGACATATAATAATTGCTAGTGTTTGCTGTAAGTATTAACTATATTCTGGATCGGAATGACCAATTTTTAATATCAAGAGGTCGTTACAGCCAAATTTATCATCAAAATTTCATTTAGGAAGTAGTAAATTAGTGATCGCAATTATTGGTCTTATTTTATTATAGTAATATGAATAATTCGTATCTATGTCCAGAACCCGATTTCTTAATCATACAACCGAGTTCAAACGATTGTGTAGCCTATGTTGTCGTTTAGACATTAATAAAATATCTCTCTCTCTCTCTCTCTCTCTCTCTCTCTCTCTCTCTCTCTCTGCGCGCGTTTGCGAACGTTTTGTCTATGTGCGCTCGCCCGCGCCTGCTTACCCTTCCGGTTTAGCTTTTGACGTATTAATTAATAGGAAAAGAGCAGGATTCCTCATTACATAATTCCACGACGAACCCGTCGCCTCCTGAAATGATTTAGCGGAGGATTAAAAGCCAAGTGGACGTGTGCTGCGATCGGACTCTGGAGAACCAGACAATGCGTCTGTGGCAGCGTTAAAACAGGATTTTGGGCTAGAGCTCAGATGAAGTTATAAGTATATTTAACCTGGAAAAATATATATGTATATATATAAATGAGTGGTTGCGGTTTGGAGATGATGATGATTTGTCAAAGGGGAGGGAGGGAGGCATATGAGGAGTGATTTTCAAGGGGGAAGGGAGAGTGGGGGAGTGGTTTTCCACACGCATCATCCCCATGTTTTGAATACTCCGCTTGTAAATGTTTGATCGCGGCTGGGAGGAACTCAGTTACGGGTAGCTCCTTACTCGACCACAAAAGATATATCTTTTGGTCAACAGGATTTGCCCAGCGCCCCGTTGTCACCTAATGAGCTTTGGGAACAAGCTGAAACGGAATCATAAATGATTATGCCGTATTCAAACTAACAAAAGATACGAAAATATCTTAAACCCCCCCTTTCTCCTCCTCCTCCCCCCCCCCGGTCTCCTACCTCTTGCAGGAAATCGGAATAAGTTTCCATCATGTTTTGAATGTTAACGCCTTACGCTTTAAAGGTTGTAAAGACCCAAAATCATATTATATTGCATTACGAGTGAAAGCACACGTTCGCGCTGATGAAGAGTTTATACCTATGAAGAACTTATTTATATACAGAATATAGTCCTTATATATGTGTATATACATTAAATATATATATATATATATATAATATGTATATATATATATATATATACATATATATATATATATATCTATTATGTATATTTATATA
>NC_090761.1:52437082-52442496 GCF_036898095.1 Palaemon carinicauda | reverse complement strand
ATTTGATATTTATATCTATAGGGGCTATATTCTTATTCATTAACAACTTCCTCGTTCATGACTAAATCAATACTTGTTTACGTAAACGTGAAGAGAACTGTTTGCCCGTAAATCGAAATAATATTGACTTGCAATTAATTTTTCATGAAACGTGAGTGATTTCAAGACGACAAAATGTATACGAAATTTCTTTTACGACTTGATTTTATTTTCGATCATTATAAATTTTTGCAAATTACATTTTCTATTTATAAGAACATTTTGGAAAAGACTTAATATAATGGCTGGTAAAGATAAGATACTTATGTGGTGGCTTCTTAGAAATCTCCCTGCCTGGCTATCGCCATGCTGGGGTTCGAGTCCCACTCAAGCTTGATAGTTTCTTTTTGTCTGCAACCTCACTATCCTTGTGAGTCTATAGGTCTACCTGAGTCATCAAGAACCATCGCCTGGCCCTTCCTGGTTCTAACTAGGGTGGAGGGAGGGCCTGGCCGCTAATCACATGTATATACGGTCCTTGTCCCTGTCCCTTGCTTTTGCCATTTATGAGCGACCTTTAAATAGTAACTTTCAATAGGTCCCGGCTGCCTAGTTTGATTCTCAAGTGAACTCAAGCGCTAGTTATATTCTTTAAGATCCTGTTTATATAAAATTAAATTAAGAGTCTAGTCATGACTCGACTGTCGTGGTTCACAAGCACAGTATGGGAAGATAATTGGACAGCACTCTCATCTCAAAGCTTTCCGAGAACGTGAACGCTAATATCTTTTAAAACAACCTTCTAGAAAGTATGATTTATTTGCCTATGTAAATTGCGTTGATTTTTAACTTTATTATGGAATGTAGTTTTTTTTTAATTGGTCTTATTTTTTCATTACAAACCAGTAAGACAGGTTTAAAATTGGGTTTAACTTTTGTATTACAAACCAGCAAAAAAAAAATTAATAATTTCCACTGCGATTCATCCAATTTACAAAACGGCAGTTTTTCCCCATTTAATTGGTTATGTAATTAGTTAAGTATTATTAAGAATTATATTTTGTGCTTTTCACTTCGTGCAATAAGTTTTATTGTATTCCACTTCTTAACGCAATATTTTTTTTTTTAAGATTTGGTTATTCATTGTTCGTTTTTTATTTGATGATTGGCCACAATTTTTCATATAATATATATATATATATATATATATATATATATATATTATATATATATATATATATATATATATATATATATATATATATATATATATATATATATATATATATATATATATATATAGTTTTTTTCCAATAGTCCCAAAAATGAATAGGATCTTAAAGTTACTAAATTATGATGAATAACAACCTAGTACACAAACTTGCTAAGTTAAAGGGCTCAGCTAAGAAGATTTTTTTATATATTAAAATGAAAACCCTAAAAAAATACAAGCGCATTATATGTTTATCATCCGAACAAATATGTTATCTTGATAAACGAACAAAGACACTTGCACAGAAGGTTTATTTTCCAGTGAACGGACAAGTGGGATGTTTAGGGTAATGGTTTGTCTTAGCCATGGCCCAAAGAAAATAAAAAAAGTATAGGAGGACGATGGATGGTGCTTATTGTTTATATATATATATATATATATATATATATATATATATATATATATATATATATATATAGAAACACAAAATTTTATTAAATGATTTCATCTATGATGGAATATGTGTTAAAATCATGTACCAAATTATACATAGAATAGACGTTTTCGAGATTTAACTACACAAACTCCTTATCGCCAATCAAGTAATTTTCTTAATTTTTTTTTTTTATATTTGCGCTGAAAGCCTTGAAATAAGAGAATATAAATGAAGAAATCATCCTTTCCAGGTGAGATTCGAATCGATGCTGGTTTAGTATTGAACTCCTCTCACAACAAGGATAAGATTTTATTTTGCTTCAAACTCACATACAGTAATTATATCCGTGTATTGTTGAGCGTAGAAGTGGTTAATAACCACTAAACTATGTAGTTGTCAGTATTGATTAGTAAATTTTTTTGTTATTTGCATAACAGCATTACCTGAGGGTTTTGTTTCATGTGCCGTATTTTCGCCTGGTTTACCACCATTCTTAAAGAAAATTCGAAACATTATGAATGTGAAACTAATGGTTGGAGTTTCATAAAATTCAATATCAACATAGAAATTCCGTTCATTTTACTTTCGCCATTCACACTTTTTTATTCTCTCATCTCCATTAAAAATTAAACGATTTGATAGTTGAAATTGAAAGAAAAATACACATTTTTATTTTGATAAAAATTCAATCGACCTTGTGACATTTACATACTTATGATACACTTGAATTCATATCTCGTGTACACACACTTTTTTTATTATTATTAGCTAAGCTACAAATCTAGTTAATAGATCTAATGTTGATTTAGGCTATCACAATAAGGTAATTTGAGACCATATTTCAAATGTATCTACTTTCTACTCACGCCTTTGCGAAAACATCAAATATTGTAATTTTTTACATACATCTAAACACTTGTCTAAGTTTATAAATATTTAACCAAAGAGGAGAAAGATATTAAATGTAATAACCTTATAGTAATAACTATGAAAAGAATTGCAAAAACGACTTCACTTAGAAATTACTGTTTTCGAGAAAAATTATAATTAAAAAAGTGCCAGTTATTTTGGTTTTGCATTTTTATCCTAAGCAGAAGTTAAATACAGATTAATAATTTTAAATAATTAGAGAATCTTAGAGATAAATTGGAACAGCTTTTTTACTCTTTTTTTTTTAATATACAAAGCGATGAAAGCTTATTCATAATTATTGTATGCTTGAACTCAGCCTATGTGAGAAGATGCCTAAATGTCGAGGAAGATTACTGTGAGGTATTTACAAGATACTGATCATGAATTATTACATTTGTTGATTCTTGTAACTGCTGACAAGTGTGTCCTAAAGTCCGCCGTGTTTTTATTTCTGATGATGCCTCGTAGTACCGTTCCTATATAAAAGAGATTTTAAAGGAAAAATTTGGATTATAAATTTTAACGTTTAAAGGCCCTTCCACACGCAGGGTAAATGCAAGGCGGGCACTCTGATCTGCCCGTAGCTCTTTCGCTTTGAAACAGTGTTACCAGATCAAACAGTCTAAGCAGACAGTAGGCGCAGGCAGGAAAACATATGACTTAAGCCAGACGCCGGGCAGAGTGCAGTCAGAGTTGTTTCAGCAAAAGGCAGGAGCCCATCCAGTGCCTCAAAAAACGGACATGGCCACTTCGATGGTTTGCCCGTTGTTTCCTCGTCTATGATGTCATCTACACTAGTGATCGTTAACCATACAACAACATTGGTAACAGTGTCTGCCCGCCGTGCATTGGCGCCTCGTGTGGAAGGGCATTTAGATTCAGTTGAAATCCCTCAAACACATGCTTACAGTTGTCTTATTTAGTCACCTCTGAGGATGTCTGTAATATTTTCTAAAACAAGGAAAAATCTTCCAACACTAATAATGATAATGATGATAATAAATAATAATAATAATAATGATGATAATAATAATAATAATAATAATAATAATAATAATAATAATAGAGAATTTGACCACTGAAATCATTACATAGTGATCCTTTATATTTTAAAGAATATATTTTACGAATCTATCAATTACTATATTAGATAAATGGATTACCTTTTCTTACAGAAATTTATATTTTATTTACCTTTTTTAATAAAGATTAAGCAAATATCCAATTGCAGCACCACAATCGTTAGCAAGCAATACTAGCCTTTCCTCGATGGCCTATTTTCCCTGTTGGAGGCCTTGGGATTATAACATCCTGTTTTTCCAACTAGATTTGTTGAAAATGGAAATTATCTTCTTTTTCAAACGTTCTCTGTTTTGTGAAAATCGTCATTGGACCAGCAAGATCTAATAAGGGCCTGTTACATGGGCCTTTTCTTATATTTGCATGATCAAGCCACAAGAGATGGAAAAACAGGCCCTCAAATTCGTCGCCTTGCAGCCAAAGTTGGCGTAAGAAATAAAGGCTGTCTGTAACTCCTTCCTGACGAAAATAAAATTAAAATCATGACAATAGAAGCATGTTTAACATGTGATAGTAAGCTTAATTTACATAGAATATTTCAGGATCGAATAATTCTCTTGATTACTATTTCGTAAAATAAAAAAAGCGTTTACAAATCGCGCTTTTTGTCCTGTTTATCAAAAAGATATATTAAAAAAAAAATCATTCATGTTTCATTAAAAAATTTTATTACATACCATTGGTAATTTTTAAATATACCTTTTATGTGTCAGCTGATGATATATATTACACACACTCATATATATAGATATATATATATATATATATATATATATTTATTTATATCAATCATCAGCCGTTACTAGTTCACTTCAGAACAAAGGCCCCGGAAATGTCCTCCTATTCGCCTATGTCTATAGTCTATCAATTATATATATATATATCTATATATATATATATATATATATATGTATGTGTATATATATATATATATATATATATGTAAATATCACCCACGAATCCCCACCCGGCCAGAAGCTGTTATCATAAAATGAATTCCAAGTGGATATATATTCCCAAGATAGAATTCGGTATTAAATGCCATTCGTGGGTGATATTTACATTAATTAAAATCACGTGTGCTTGTGATATATGTTCATATATATATATATATATATATATTACACACACACACACATATATATATATATATATATATATATATATGTATATATTACACACACTCATATATATATGAATATACATATATATATATATATATATATATCATCCGCCGTTACTAGTTCACTGCAGAACAAAGGCCTCGGAAATGTCCTCCCATTCGCCTATGTTTATAGTCTATCTTTTGCATACCAGTCCACACTTGTAAACTTTCTTAGTTCGTCAATCCATCGTCTTCTCTTCCTTCCCCTGCTGCTTTTGCAATCTCTAGGGACCCATTCTGTTATTCTTAATATCCATGTATATATTCTCATTGTGTTCGGCCCATATCCATTTCTTTCTTTAGTCTGTTATCAGAATATCCTTTACTTTAATTTGCTATCATATCTATGTTGCTCTTTTTCTCATTTAGTGTTGTTCCCATAATTATTCTTTCCATTACTCTTTGAGCTGTAATTAGCTTATGTTCTAAGGCTTTCGAAGGTATAATAATGCTAATTTCAATAATAATAATAATAGTTTTAATAGTGTAACAAGTTATTACTGGTAGGACCACTGTGTGCTATATTTTATATATATGTATATATATATATATATATATATATATATTACATGATTCTATTATTTTTGTTATTCTGAAATACTAAATACTTTTGGTTTTGTATTTACTAA
>NC_090761.1:52427082-52429582 GCF_036898095.1 Palaemon carinicauda | reverse complement strand
ATATATATATATATATATATATATATATGGTTTTGTATATGTATGTTATATATACTGTATGTGTATAATAAATAAATATATACAGTATATATATATATATATATATATATATATTTGATAGATAGATGTAAATATAGATATACAGAAGATATACATACGGAAATGCATATTTTCTCGATTTTATGGTCTAACGCAAAAATTAACTAAAACCATATATCTATATCGAAATCCTTTTCATTAAAGAAATTAGAAGTATTGTGAAATCACTTAAAAACCTTCTACATAAAGGTTTGTTTACGGTAAATACTTAAGATTATGATGGAATTGTTGTAATCTTGCATTGGTGGCAACATTGTTTTCTTTTTTATTTGAAAAATAGAAATAAAAGACATAATACTTTTGTTTCCGTTAAATGTCACCCGTCTTCACGATTGCTTTTTATTTCAAATTGCCTGGTAAAAACTGTGATTTGATTCCTGCTCTTTGGCCTTTCCCTCCATTCTAATCTTTCTTATGTCAGATGTCCCTTTTTCTTATCATCGATTTTCTCAACTTTTCCTTTTCTTCTATCTTATCTCTTTGACCATCTTCATTGTAGCAGATGAAAAAGAATCTCCTTTTTTTTTTCAAGCAAATTGTTTCTTGAAGGCGAAGTCGTTTTCCCCCTTCTTATTGCAGATCTCGTATCAAAGAACCCTTGCATGATTTCACCTTTGCAGTCCCACTGTGACAATTTTGAGCTGTCTGTGATACCTTTTGCTCTTCTCTGCTATATCTCGTTTTGGTTATAGTCTAATGAAGGTGGAATAGAGGGAATTCTTGGCCGTATTTTCATGAAATTTACGTGCAATTTTAAGGTGATGAGAATCGCATCGTCGATGAAATGGCAAGATTTGATATATGTTGAAAGACCTACATAGGGATTTAATGTTAATCCTGGAAGTAGTGTATTATTAAAAATGTATAACTTCGTATTCAAAATAGCTTCCTATAAAGTTTAATTCTATTTTATTTACAAATAATATTAAAGTATTAAGTAAATTGACACCCCCAACCTTTAACAACCGCTAAATTATGTAATTATTCTGATGCATTGTGAAAATATGATTTCCAACAATCGTAAGCAAATAAGAAAAATTTATATGATTTATACGAGATAATTTTCCGACGACTTTCAATTCGCATGCGGAAGATGACGAAATACCCTATGGTTAAAGGAAAATGACATTGTGATGATTACTGATCTAAACTTGAAAACTCCTCTCTACTACACTGTTCCTGTCCTTGTTATTATGCGTCTCTTGGCCAAACACGCCTCTCATTATTCCCACCCAACACCTAAAATTGAATCATAACGAATAGCTTCCCTTTCATGTTCGTACACATTGCATCTTGATTCGCCTTGTTGTTCTTGTGACTTCTGCCAGCTAATTGTTATCCTCTCTGTCTCCACCAACAGACTCAAGACGGAGAAAGAAGGCGCCGACCTGGCTAAATACATCGTCAAGTTATCTGGGCTTACATCCGCTCACATGAAGGACCTGAAGTGAGTATTTGCTAGATTTTTTTTTACCTGAATTTTAGGGATATATGGGTAAAATTTATGTAGGTATAAAAACACATTTCATGTTTATTATTATTATTAAAGCGAGGCGATTAACCAGCCATATGAGTTAAGCTTTCATATTACCTGGGCTTAAAGTTAATTACATGAAGAACCTGGGGAAAAAAAAAAAACATTTGTTGTGATAATTTCAAATGTATCATTTGTATGAGGTTAAGGGGTATGTTGCATGAGTAAATAATAGCCTGTAAGGAGTAAATCGACGTATCTTCCCATGTATTAGTTTCAAATATTATTTAGGTTAGTGTATTGTTTTTATGTCTGTATAATTCATAACAATTGTTATGTAATAGCAACAATTTTCTCCAAGATTCTCTTCTCTTCGCTTAATTGTTCAATAATTATAATGAAAAAAAAAACAACTAAATATTCAGGCTGGTTCGACCTATAGCATTTTAAAATAAAGACTGATTTGAATTGTGAAGATATCAAAAATGGAAATGATAGCATGGATGGGACCCAAAAACAAAAGTACATTTGAAGTGAGAGACGGGCGCTCTTTTCACTTTGCATATCTAGAAGTAAAATGGAAAATAATGTTGGGGAAGTGTCCGGAGAACGAAGATACCTGACGCCATTGTAGGTCTTTTCTCACAAGTTGGTAAAAATGCTGCTGGGTGTCCAAATTGCCTCGCCTCTCAATGGTCGGTGTCCCCTCTCGTCGTTTTTGCTCTAGAAAAAAAGATAACAAAGAATTATATAAAAGAAAGCTGCATTTCTTCCTTAGTGGGGGGGAGGATGTGATCAGAGAGAGAGAGAGAGAGAGAGAGAGAGAGAGAGAGAGAGAGAGAGAGAGAGAGAGAGAGAGAGAGAGAGAGCGAGCTTTTGTAATGTATCATTTCATAGTAAAATCCCTCAACTTTGAGGGATGTCTCT
>NC_090761.1:52419582-52422082 GCF_036898095.1 Palaemon carinicauda | reverse complement strand
TTAAAGCAACTCATATTAAAAGCGTCAGTGAGTCCATTTTTAATTTAACACGTTCACGAAGTTGTTAAATTATGAGAGATTCCAGGAATTTACTGCCACAGTGTTATAGCGACTCCTGTGTGATTTAAAGAAACGTATAGTTTGCTTGAATACGCCCCTAGATAAAAGCGAAAAGGGGAGACTTTGTTTTCTTAACATCTTTTTTTTCCGTAATTTCTGTCACTATTCACACTTTTGAAAACTATGATTTCAGATTCCCATCGGGGAACTGAAATTTCCTCATCCATATAATCTCAGATGCCAGGGCTTAAAATGGAAAGCGTTCCTTAATGTATAATAATATCGAGAAGTTTGGATGTCATTGTATATGAAAATACTTGGACTATTTGTGATGCTTAATTTTTTATAATCCTTAAGTGCTTTTTAGAAATCGACCCTCAGTATGTAATAAATCCGTAGTGCCAGTACACATCTGATTAGTTTCTACTTGATTTTATGGACCCGTATACCACTTAGAGATTAATTCTCTTCTTTTCGAAGCCATGGTGATGATGAAAAGATAGGCCAAGTTGCTTGGACAGAAATGCAGGGGGCTAAAGGTCTCGAGGAATTGCGTCCATAGTTTTCGTCTAAGACCTACTTATATAAATAACAATTCATTGTACATTAGTTTGTTGAAACTAGGATGGGAGAACCTACAGAATAAATTAAAACTAAAGTTAAGAAGCCAGTTCTGAGAATGTGTTCGAATTAGAATCCTTGTTTATTAACCTTTTTATCGAAGAAACTCAATATATATATTTTTCCCAATAAGGCACATAATTACTCAATGGTTTTGGTATTTCGTAGTTTTACTAAGAATTATTTTCACTGTATTACTTTTTATTTATTTACCCATTATTATTATTTTGGTAATTCACCACTTAAATCCTTCAGAAGGCATTTTATTAATCTGCAAAAATGCATTTATTCAAAACTAATATAAAAAAATTCTAACATTTGTATTTTATTAAACATGTGACGTGAATTACTTGCTTTTAGTTAGCTCATGTCATGTATACTACAGTCTAACAATCTGGAATAATGACAAATATTCTATATAGAGCTGTAGGAACACGTAAATTGTTAGAGAGAAACTTATATTAATGGCTGGCTCTCTCTCTCTCTCTCTCTCTCTCTCTCTCTCTCTCTCTCTCTCTCTCTCTCTCTCTCTCTCTCACAGAGCAATGTGTATATGATTAGAATAGTGTTTTTGAAATGATGCTGTAGTAACACAAATTATCGAATACTTACGTTTGTTCTGAAATTACATAACAAAACAAAACTGTAAACTTCACTAATCATGATTTATTAATAGTGGAATATTTAAAAGAAAAATAATTTCCGAAATAAAACTACTGTGGACTTATTTTACCGACAACCAAACCGAAGTGATTGAACCCCATTGCATAAATAAGTAGAGGATTTTCCTGCACTATTTCAAGTACAATAGGAAGTAAAAGATCAGGCTCATAATCATCTGGTTCTGAATACACCAGAGTTTATTTCACCCTGCGAAAACATTCGGTTATTGTTCTTATACTCTTTGATTCCACTCTGTGCTCATTTTTGTGAGCATTTTTTCATATGTTCATAATAAACATTATTTGGAAAACAGTTGTTCATTATTAAGTGTATCATTAACATGAGGATGAATCCACTTTTGTAAATCTTTTGTAATTATCGCAGCGTTTATCCACAGATTCTCTCGATGAAAGAATGAACTCATTACCGACACATTAGATCAGTATTCAGTACAAAAATAATAATAATAAATTAATAAATGAAGTAAAGAGGATAGAACCCAGTGGCTATTCACACCGATATTATTTCACTTATTGTTTTATTCCCATTCACAGACAGATTTTACAGAAGAGTTTTTGAGTTAAAGGTCTGTTGAGCTATTACTATCAACTAGCGTTCGTCACCTGTCGTGTTTCTTAATTTCATATCCTTGCTAATCACGGAACTGAATGAAACCAAACTTAGTGCAAGTGGAATAAGAAGCAAGCAAATATAGTCGTGACAAAGTCCCCCTTGTAGTGCCATAGCCTCTGTATCATGGTCTTCCACTGTCTTGGGTTAGAGTTCTCTTGCTTGAGGGTACACTCGGGCACACTATTCTATCTCGTTTTTCTTCCTTTTGTTTTGTTAAAGTGTTCATAAATTATATAGTAAATATTTACTTAATGTCATTGTTTCTAAAATATATTATTTATCCTTGTTTCCTTTCCTCACTGGGCTATTTTCCCTGTTGGGGCCCCTTGGCTTATAGCATCTTGCTTTTCCAACTAGGGTTGTAGCTTAACAATTAATAATAATAATAATAATAATAATAATAATAATAATAATAATAATAATAATAATAATAATAATAATAATAATATTTATTGTGATTGGCCTAATATTTAAATACTCATCTCGAACAACAATTTGACCTACTGAAACCATAATTGACCGA
>NC_090761.1:52412082-52417082 GCF_036898095.1 Palaemon carinicauda | reverse complement strand
CTTTAATATATACGTTAAATATTGCGTTAATGCTGTTGAAACGTACGTGGGCAGTCAGTGAAATTCGTTTTGTGGATAAAAAAGACAATGAAAAAAGATCCGGTCGGCATTATTCTCTTAGAGTATATATTAAAATTGTAGTGTCTAAAATATGACTTCAATAGAAAAAATAACATTAAAGCTAATAGGACCTTCATATTGCGGGAAGAACTTATCGTTAGGAGGCAATAAAAATTTATTTCGATAAATGATAATTTGAATGGTTGCTTACATAAACTGTCCGTGATGTACGTAAATGATTATGTGTGGTATATCATTATGTGTGTAAGTGTTAGCTCACCGAACTGCACCGGAACACATACACACACATACATACATACATACTGTACATACATACATATATATATATATATATATATATATATATATATATATATATATATATATATATATATATATATATATATATATATATATATATATATATATATATATATATAATCATATTGCACCGTTTTGACTAGATTTTTTAACTTCTTTTGCAACAAAAGTTAAACAATTGTCTCTAATGGTGGTTTTTAAATTTCCAATGACGTGATTGTTAAAAAAATAAAATTTTCATTCAATTTATGAAATAATCACGCGTTGAGTAGTTTATAAAAAGTTAAACCTTCATTTGCAACACATAAAATGATAATATGCCTATACATAAATAATCGTTTTTTACTAATGTGTCTCTTATCTTGATACCTATGATCTAAGTAAATTTTCCTCTTATCAACATATTACTTCTCCTGAAGTTTATTTATTTATTTTTTTTTCCGTTTCCTGACTGGAATATACACACACTACTTGTTTCCTGTGAAACACGAAGTATGACCAGAGGTTTAAGTTTTTCTATTGAAGATTTTAATGAACTGAGATGTCTTGTTGTGTTACAGTATTGAGAGGAACCTGTAAACTCAGTAAAATTATATTCAGTTACTGCTGTAGATTTTTTAGTTTTAAACCTAGAACATACCCAGAAGAACTGATAGGTTACCTTATTTCAAACTTAATACATAGCCAGAAGTACTGATAGGTCACCCTATTTCAAGCCTAAACATAGTCAGGAGTACTGATAGGTCACCCTATTTCAAGCCTAAACATAGTCAGGAGTACTGATAGGTCACCTTATTAGAAAGTTAAAACATAGCCAGAATTACTGATAGGTAACCTTATTTCAAATCTAAAATATAGCCAGAAATACTGATAGGTCACCCTATTTTAAACCTAAAACATAGCCAGAAGTACTGATAGGTAACCTTATTTTAGACCTAAAACATAGACGCTATTGGTATATCACCTTATTTTAAACCTAAAACATAGCCAGAAGTACAGATAGGTCAACCTATTGCAAACCTAAACATAGTCAGAAGTACTGATAGGTCACCTTATTAGAAAGCTAAAACATAGCCAGAAGTACTGATAGGTCACCTTATTTTAAATCTAAAACATAGCCATAAGTACTAATAGGTCACCTTATTTTACACATAATACATAGTTAGAAGTACTGATAGATCAGCTTATTTTAAACCTTTAACATAGCCAGAAGTACTGATAAGTCACCATATATCGAACCTAAAACAGCCAGAAGTACATAGAGGTCACCATATTTTAAACCTAAAACGTAGCCAATAGTACTGATAGGTCAACTTATTTTAAAAGCTGAAACATAACCAAAAGTACTGATAGGTCACCTTATTTTAAACCTAGAACATAGCCGGAAGTACTGATAGGTCACCATATAATAAACCTAAAACACAGCCAAAAGTACTGATAGGTGACCTTATTTGAAACCTAAAACATAGCGAGAAGCACTTATAGATTACCTTATTTTAAACTTAGATCATAGCCAGAAGTACTGAGAGGTTATCTTATTTTAAACCTAAAACATAGCCAGAAGTACTGCTAGATTAACTCATTAGTTGGGAAAAGTCAGAAGGTTAACAAATTCCAGAGCAGGCGTACCATGCTAAATAACACCCGAACTTTGCCAATTTAAAGGTATACAGGCCACTCATGAATGGCAGGAGCAAGGGACAGTGACATTGCCCTATCGAGCAGGACAACGCCCTGGAGACTGACCATATATATATAGCGCCAAAGCCCCTCTTCCCCCAAGCTAGGACCAACGAGGGTCAGGCAATGGCTGCTGATGACTCGGTGGATAGACCTATAGGCTCCCCCAAACCCCCCATTCTTAGCACACAAGGATGGTGAGATTGTCGTGACCAAAGAAACTAACGAGTTTGAGCGGGACTCTAACCCCAGTCTAGCGATCACCAGTTAGGGACGTTACCATATCGGCCCCCACAATACTTGGATAGCGAAAGATGCCATGGAATAGGAGGAATTCCCATCTCTTTTCCAGAATGTGTATTGCCCTTGAATTTTAATGAGGTAATTATGATAAATATAAATAATCATGGCCAGGTCAGTTATCATCATTCACCAAGCGTTGCAAACCAAACAACACGACCTTAAGACCAAAATCGTTTAACAATCAATAATTATCTAATTACATCTGAATTCTCTTAATTTATTTGAGCCATACACTTATATTTAGGGTTTTTTAATAATCTAAGTATTTATCTTTTAATAATTTTTAAGGGTGTTGCACTTCTTTTTTTTTTCTTTTTTTTTTTGACATTGTCCTTAAATATTCAAGATTTAGGACGACAAAGTTCATTCTAAAGCCTCCAGGACACGAGTTGAAATTTACCCAGAAAAACAACAAAGGATTTTTTTTCTTACTTTTAACAGGAAACCGAAGTAGCACCAAAACTTTGGATGCAAGATATGTAGAAATTTATCCTCAAATCTCCAAAACATAGGAACGAAATCTATTTTAAAATTCTCCCCAAAAAAGCGCTATACGATTTTCATAGTTCAAAGTTACAATCTAGTTTCACAAAGTAAAGCATCGTTGAAATTATTCATATATCTTTTGGCCTCAGGTGTTCTCTCTATTCTGTTTTCAACATTATTTTGTCTATATTAACCAATCCTTACTTCCCATTTAAATTGTCATTTCATTTCCATTGTTTACCGCAATTTGAAATGCTTTCTGACAAATTGTAGCTCAACGATATTCAAATCACAAACATGATAGGGGAACAAAAAGTTCTTAACTGCTACCTAAAGCACATTCATCTTCATCATCATTATCATTTCTTCCAACGCCTATTAACGCAAAGGACCTCTGTTAGATTTCACCAGTCGTTTCTATCTTGAGCTTTTAAATCAATACTTTCCCATTCAATATCATCTACTTCACGCTTCACAGTCCTCAGCCATGTAAGCCTGGTTCTTCCAACTCTTCTGGTGCCTTGTGGTGCCCAGTGAAACGTTTAGTGAACTAATCTTTCTTGAGAAGCACGAAGAGCATGTCCAAACCATCTCCATCTACCCTTCAACATAATCTTATCCGCATATGCCACTCGAGTAATCTTTCTTATATTTTTTTTTCTAATCCTGTCATGCCATTTAACTCCCAATATTCTTCTGAGAGTTTTTTTTTTTCTGAAATCTACAAAATCTGTTGGAGATTGTTTCATTGTCATACCATGACATTTATGAAAGAAAAAAAATTTTTCAGTTCTGGAAAAGCCACTAAGGGCATTCATTTTAACATATCTCTTCTTGTTCTAGTGGACATCAGGAAGGAGATTTGCGTATGAGAAAAAGTGGAAATTATTTTTTTTTACTATTTTTTAAAAAGTATTACTATCCCTATTTTTATAATGAATGCTTCGATAATATCTAAGACAGGCTTTCGAACTGCCTAATATACAGTAGTAGGAACCGTAGCCTTGAGAGACTAAAATTTCCCAGGATTAAAGTCAAACCCTGAATTATTTCCTCCTTTTCTGACTTTCGTTCTATACTCCACTTACCATCTTTCCTGATTGTGATAATTATTCTTTTTTAGCTCATATTTGGGGTTGGGACGCTAGTGTTATAAAACATGCAATCAGTCAGATGAATGGAGACGTGAAAGTAGATTTTCATCATTTTAAAAGATGAAGACGAGAGAGAGAGAGAGGATGCGTACGATAAACCAACACTGAAAGTAGGGGAAAAAGAAATCTGGAATCCCGAGTGGAAGGAATAGGGAAGAACTGAAGGCCAAGAGGCCGGGGGGAAAGATGAACAAGAAGAGGCCTGGGATTGGTTGGGCTGTTAGAGAGGGGATTGAGAGGGAGGGGGGAATAGGGGGAGGGAGGGGAAATTAAGAGATGTTCTGTGTTGGGGCTACGCAGACGGAAACATCACCATGGTGACCGCTGTATCAAAACATGATTAGAGAGGAAACACTCGCTGCAGATGCTCAACTCGGTATAAACCCCCTTCCTACCCTCTGCCTGCCCTAACCTCTCTGGCTCTCCTATTTTAACCGCCTCCCTTACCCTTCACCTCCGCTGGGAGTCCCCTCAACCAGCCTTGCCAGCGTCCCCTCATTTTCCTCTCCTTACACTTAATAATGATAATTGTGCGTGTTTGTACGTGCTTTTGTGGGGGAGGGGGGTAGCAGAGATAACATAAAGGGGTGATGGTTAATGGAAGGTATGGAACTGGAGGTCTGGAGAAGCTGTTATGTTGGATAAACAGACCACTAATATGGTTTCCTCTTGGAGTTCCACCAAACAGCCTTTGAAACCGAGCCGTCATGTGAGACGGGTCGAGGATGGAAAGCAAGGAACTGTCTCTTTAGTAGGAGAAGACTTCAATCTTAAAAACACATGATGTTGCCTTTTCGAACTAGTTTTGTGAGTCGCTAATAAATACGCAAAGTTTTTGTCATTAAAAAAAAAAATTAGTCGCGTGTGATGTATTTTTTGTAAGCGCATTGGCGAAATGGGTCTATAATTAAGGGAATGCACTATGTAATAATTTAACTTAGCCATAGAAGTTATTTAAAAAAAAGGGTTTCAAATACAGTAACTAATATTAACATA
>NC_090761.1:52404582-52409582 GCF_036898095.1 Palaemon carinicauda | reverse complement strand
TGAATAACTTTTAAAAGGCGTTATATCTTACTGATTATTTATTAGTGACTTGACTAGCTGGAAATGAATAACTTTTAAAAGGCGTTATATCTTACTATCTTTATCGTAAGTTTACATCGGCAAATTCCATTTCTTTGGCACACAAAAAGATTTCTAAATACATATAGAAAATTGGATAAGATCATTTATATGAAAAGCTCCTAAATAATCAGACCACTTCTTCGATGAAGGAGAGAGAGAGAGAGAGAGAGAGAGAGAGAGAGAGAGAGAGAGAGAGAGAGAGAGAGAGAGAGAGAGAGAGAGAATTTATAAAAAAAAAAGTCGTCGACACGTTTATGGTATTAATTGAATTCCTTAAAGAGCACATCGGATCACAAGTACTTATGACAGTACAGCCAATGTAGCGTATTGATTATATACTATGAAAACAAGACTTTTGTTATTTTAAACGAGCATACTGTAAGTAGGAAAATTTTCCTTATTTAATCCATATTTTTACTTTAAAACTCAAACACAACCATGTAACATACCGGACAGAAGAACTCTGGACTAAACTTATAATTAAGCTATATCAGATAGAAATAATGCGCTCTATGAACACCAGTTGGATATTTAATTTCTCTCTTTTATATATATATATATATATATATATATATATATATATATATATATATATATATATATATATATATATATATGCATTGTCTTTTGTAGAGGTTCAACTCTTCCTACCCCCCCCCCCTCCCCCTCTCATAACTACAACCCGCAGATTCGGAAATTTGTGGGAGATTGTGGTTTACGAGTGTGCCTCTCGGATTACCCCTTACCCCCATTCAACAGGGTAGGAATACAACTTTCCCGGCTGCCACTCGTCAGTGTGACAGGAAATATGTGTGTGTGTATATATATATATATATATATATATATATATATATATATATATATATATATATATATATATATATATATATATATATATATATATATATATATATATATATATATATAGCCGGGCTAGAAAGCTTTACGCAAGTGCTTGGTCTTTTTCTGAAATCATTCGGGGCCAGTCTTGTTAGGGACGAAAGTGCCTGGTAAGTACCGTTGAAGAGCTATGACATCATATTGCTTTAAAAACGTCAAAACACTTGTCTTGGATTGCAACTGAAGACTTCCTCTGAACATCATTTGGTTATACTGGATTTAGTCTTATCCTTGATTGTTAAAGTTACTCATCATCTAGTGTATATGTATATATATATATATATATATATATATATATATATATATATATATATATATATATATATATATATACTTTATATATATATATATGTATATATATATACAGAGAGAGAGAGAGAGAGAGAGAGAGAGAGAGAGAGAGGAGAGAGAGAGAGAGAGAGAGAGAGAGAGAGAGAGAGAGAGAAATTTTAAATCAAATTTAAGTTGGGATGAGGCAAAGAACTTTACAAAAGCCTAAGTTGTTATTGAAAATTTGTGCGAATTGGTCTTAGGTAATTTCAATTTTATTTATCCATTCACTGTATTTTATATTTCAACACAGTTTTGTAGGGAGCCCCTTCTTTGATATATAATCTACATTATGGGAAAGTTTAAAACTTTTTATTTTTTGCTGGTTTATGTACAATCTCAAACAAGTACTTATTTTATCAAGTGTACCATTCCTCTTTTAGTTTTAGATTAAACTGTTTAAAAGCCTGCACGCGCTCTTGCACTTACGACAGTGTGCAATAAAACTACATTCAGAATACACTGCTACTGGTTACTTTAGATAGGCCAATGTCATGTTGGCAAGGGAATTTACCAATAAGGTAGCCCATAGGTACAGAGCTACGTACATCCCAGCTTTGACAGCAAGCGCTTTCTGTCTCCTTAGAAATGGTAGTACCTACTGCTGTGCTGTCTGAAGTTAGGTCTTGGTTTCCGTACAGTGTTAAAAATTTGCCGAAAAAAAACCGTAAATACCTGGTAACATTTTACGCAGGATTTTTATTTTTTTAAAAACAGATATATTGACGTAAATGAGTGATATAACTGTCACCAACCCGTAAAGAGATAATACAAAGTACGGTAAAATTACTGTCGCCTGTATTTTACTGAAATAAGGCTGATATCATTGTGCGTTGACAGAGAATTTCTGATTAAAATTACTGTGTTTTTAACAGCGTATTTTTATGTATAGCCTAACGAATCTTTTATAGTCTATGTCATTGCAACTGGCACTTCATAGTAATCATAATATGACCAATGTAGGTAGATTCCTAGGAAATTACAACCCCACTCTGTACGAGTAAAGGTAACGATATGTATAGTTCATGACACATTTAGTGAAAGATGAAAATGACTTACCACAAAACCTTAGCTAACAGTAACAGGAAGAGAATGCTATATCAAACAGAAATTTTATGCCAAAGAAATTTTCTGAATTCACTTTACTTTACACACACACACACACACACACACACACACACACACACACACACACACACACACACACACATATATATATATATATATATATATATATATATATATATATAATACAACTGACTCAATGAACTGTCAACATTTTGGTATCCTAATTTGGAAATTATGAACTGAAGACTTTCATTGTATGGCAGTTATCGTTGCATATATCTTTTGATTATGATTATAGGGTTATATGTATACACACATACACACACACTTATATATATATATATATATATATATATATATATATATATATATATATATATATATATATATATATATATATATATATATATATATATATATAAAGAAATGTACCTGCTTACTAGCATCCTCTACTTGCCAAAACACGTGGCAGCCCTAATCACTTCCTGCCAGAACAAGTCCTTTTTTTGTGTTTTCGTTTAATCGCTATCTTAACTTTCCTATTAACGACCAAATTGGGAGAGGCGCATTAGAAATGCTAGCCTTAGTAGACATCGGTATGAAAGTGAGAAAAAGTGGAAGCTGGCCACTAAATTCTTCTTTTCGAATTATCTTATTAACAAATAAGTTAATATCGAGGTTAAACCCATTTTTCATTTTCTTCCGGTTCTTATCGATTTTACTATCACATAATTTATTTACTTTATATTCCTACTTTTTCAACGATTTTGTTACGTCGTCTGTTTATCCCACGCTTTCAATTTCCTTGCTAGTTTCTCCGATATTATTTTCTTGTTCTCCCTTTTTTATTCCCGGCTAGATCGGATCTAGAAGGAAAGTGGGCAGAAGAAGACGTCATCACGACAGATGTAGAAAAAAAAAATATTCTTAGCCTGTAGAAATCCCTTCATCTTTTTCTCACCCTTTCATTCGGCGTTTTCATCAATGAAGGTGCTTACGTGCTTTTCAGAAAGATGCTTTGTTGACGCTTTTGTTTTCTCTGTTCTTTCCTGCTTCCTCTCTCCTCTCAAGTGGAAGGAATCGCATAAAAGGAAGAGTATAAATACCGACGGTCTGGTCGTGCACACTTACATCTCATACGTGCTTTGACCAAATAAGCTACAATTTGTAGGAAACACAGATTGCATTTCTTAAGAATTGCTTGCTATTTGCATGGATCACGTCATTGATTAGAGACTTGTCATTCCACTTTTTAAGCCAAAATAGATGACGACCCTGGATACAACACCGCTATTTTGTATTTTGAGGAAACCTAGATTACTTCCTGAACAAAAGCAAATCCTTAATGCCTATTTGACGATTTGAGGATATGATAGGAGGCCTTATTTTCCATTATAATATGAGGTACTGTTTATTAAGGCAATGGATAGGGTTGTTGAATAGAAAATTTTGCACATTTCATGAAGATTAGATACCTGATGATATTTTCTAGCCTAGGTCTTTAGACAACAATGAAAAGAAAAGTGAAGAAAAAACTGTTTGACCAGCTTCTTGTAGAAAGATTATAAAAGTAGGATGACATATAAATAGGGGGGGGGGGGGATTGAAGGATATATAGGACATCAGACCCAGGTAATCGTAGTCACAAGTGAATAAATATGATCGCTTGAGGATC
The DNA here is from genome assembly GCF_036898095.1 of Palaemon carinicauda. NCBI lineage: Eukaryota > Metazoa > Arthropoda > Malacostraca > Decapoda > Palaemonidae > Palaemon > Palaemon carinicauda. The sequence continues at coordinate 52,405,528 of NC_090761.1, read as the reverse complement.
GCTACCTGTGTCCCCAAGGAGTTGCGACTGCGAACAGCTTCAGTCCTTTTTTAGAACTAAAAAGAAAGGAAAATGTTATCATGAAGAGTTTTTCTCTTGTTCTTTCATTCGATCTGTATAGTGCTATTCAGTTTGTTTCCTTTTCTTTGCGTCGTCTTTTTTCTTAACGGCCTTTTCAACAGCATAAGATACGCCCTTTCATCAAGGACTGTGGATATTCTATTGTGGTTATTTTTTAATTCATCTTCATGTGTATATATATATATATATATATATATATATATATATATATATATATATATATATATATATATATATATATGTGTGTGTGTGTGTGTGTGTGTGTGTGTGTGTGTGTGTGTATGTATGTACACTTATACAAATGATTATCGTCTGAAAATATATATGGTAGTTAATCAAGTTTTAATTTGTTTTCCAGATTTCATTTCATGTTTTTGTTAGGAATGGCATATTCAAGTTATATTTCATAGCTTTTCTGGTATTCCATCTTTTTTTTTTTTTTTGCATATTAGATAAGACCTTGTGCATGCAGCGCATCGTGTCAAAAGGAAATGAAAAGGCCTTCTTATAAGAATGTCACCGGGCGCTAGGTCGTATATTCTTCACTTCCTATATTATATGTCATGCTTCACGTATGAATGCCTTTGGCCTTCTGAGGAGCTTGTTTCTGGGAATAAACCTATTCGAGTTCACAGCTATAGAATTTTGTATAACATGCAAACAGCAGAACTACTTATTTTATATCAGAGCTTTTGCTTAACACACTGTAGTTTATTTTACAGGACTGATATATAATTTTGTTATATATCATATACTCTATGTATTTTTAGTTCCTCGCAAACCCAGTGGCAATTATATTTGATTGCTATTGAAGAAAATGTGTTTGGGACAATCTCTATAAAATATTAACCTTTGGTGGACTCTG
>NC_090761.1:52389582-52399582 GCF_036898095.1 Palaemon carinicauda | reverse complement strand
TACGGCGGAAATTAAAGGAAACTCGAATGGAACTATGGGCAGAGACATTTGGGAGACTAATTGCCCTTGCTTCAGTCCCATTTAGGAGGGAAAAATATGAAGTACCCAACAAATGGAAGAGCAGTATTTTAAAACTGTAACGAAAAAGGCCAATATGAGCGGACCGAAGAAAATATTTTAAAACGTTTAACAATACCCTAGAATTTTAAAGCAAGTCTTAGAAATTAGAAACATGATCTCACAAAGATGAATCACCCTTACATAATAAAGAGAAGTGTCTGGGGATATATATATATATATATATATATATATATATATATATATATATATATATATATATATATATATATATGTGTGTGTGTGTGTGTGTGTGTATGTACGTATATGTATACAGTATATATATATATATAATATATATATATATATATATATATATATCTTTTCAAGGAAATGGTAGTTGATGGGAAAGGTTGAATGCATGCGTGCGTATCCATCATCAAATATTTAGACGTCATTTATGACGGGGTTGCGTACACTAGTTTACCATAATAGCCTCACAACCCAAAAACTGGTAAATGTGGGAAACTATGACTTACACGCTACAATTTACCCTATGTTATCATGTTCAGATTGCGTTATATTTAGGCGTTTGTAAAAATATTATCTGAATTTGAAGGATAATTGTACACGATGAAATTGTTAGTGAAAGCCGACATGGGTTTGAGTCGGTGCTCAGGAAGAGATTATGTGTAACATTCATTTCCTTCTTTGAGTTTCAAACTTTCATGGGAATCTTTTGCATGATATTATCACCGGTGTATAGAAAAACTATGGGGTCGCGATTGCATCTCCTGTACACATTTTTGATGGATGTAACCAGTGCGTATGTGTGTGTACATATGTATATATATATATATATATATATATAATATATATATATATATATATATATATATATATATATACATATATATATATATATATATATATATATATATATATATATATATATATATATGAGAGAGAGAGAGAGAGAGAGAGAGAGAGGAGAGAGAGAGAGGAGAGAGAGAGAGAGAGAGAGAGAGAGAGAGAGAGAGAGAGAGAATGTTAGTTTTGGTTTGGTTGGATCCATAGTTGTACAGCCTCTTGATGTACAGTATAGCCCTGACCATTTTTTTCGTCACCCGAACAGATCGTCGTGGTGTTCATTACAAAGGGGTGGACTTGGCTTTGGCCGATTAGCCTAGCCATGGTGTTCAATACATGTCTGTGCACAGTACTTCAAGTACTTTCATTTAGCAGGTTATTGCTTGTACAAAAAAATAGGACAAACCGACTCTCTCCTCTCTCTCTCTCCTCTCCTCTCTCCTCTCCTCTCTCCTCTCTCCTCTCTCTCTCCCTCTCTCTCTCTCTCTCTCTCTCTCTTCATCTTTAGTCAGTTATATTTGCCTTGTTAGCATATGAGGTACTGAGTGTTTCAGTCGTTCGTAATAGTTATTCGTCCAGATATTATAATGAAAGTAGCGTACTTGCGTGTTATGTGCCAAGCTCCTGCACAGACATGGTTTAAGCATATACTTATTTTCTTTACATATTCCCCATACCATGATCAATACATCTCATGATGAAGTCATCATGATCATTATGATGATGATCATCATCACCATCGTTGCAGGAGCAACTTAATCAATTGTTTTTTCCTCATTAGTGCCTGACCTCCTCATGGTAACGAGCATGATCCCAAGCTAGTGACGTGAAAGAAACAAGGGTCGGGGCAGGGAAGGGGAAAGAGAGTATTCTATGACAGTAGTTTTTAGAAGACCCGAAGGAGAGGGGGAGATACTAGGGTGCCGAGATGACGTCCTTACATACACTTGTTTAGTAAATTGACATTAGAAAGTTTTTAGGTTTCGGCCAATGTACTTCCTGGAAAACTTTTATGATTTTTCTCCATGGACAAATATCGAGAGAGGATAGATTGTATTACATCTGTCAAATATGCTCTTTTACAACAAAGACTTCGTGGAATACATTGAAATTTTATACTTGATAGGGAAAAAAATACTTTGATAGCAATGATTACTTGTAAGTACGTCGAAGTAATTATAATGGATGATAGAAAGACAGAATAGATGAAGCAATAATGGCAATTAGTATCATAAAAAAAAATTATTCCTAAAATCATTAAAGCTAATTCATTATTATTCTTATAGATTTTTAGTATTATCATTATTATTAGTATCAGCAGTAACAATTCTAAGGTTGCATCTGAATGTAACTGTAAAAGATTGTAAAAAGAAACATCGGGGAGTCTCTACGGAAGCTAGTGTTAGAAGGTATAAAGGGATTGTTAAGCAGCTCGTCTTTAAGTAAAGAGTATGGGTTGAAGAAAAGAAAACCCGTGTAAACTATTCTGTATTATAAGTCATAAGAAGAATTATTAGGTGAATAAAAGACTTGAAAGTCACTGTAGGTAAAAGGAAGGACCAGGGTGATAAGAGATGATATGATTTTTGTGGAAAGAAAGGGGGACTTAGAGTGATGAGAAGAATGTACAAGTAGTAGGGCTCTAGAGGAGAGAGAAAAGGGAACCGACATGAAACGAGTATTGATAAAGAAATGGCCTTAATATGTACAAATTACAAGACTTCATACTAATCATGTAAGAATGCCAAGGTACATGCAGTGGTTTTCAAAAAGCTGCTGGAGACTCCTGTTAAGGATATGAAGCTGCTGATGCGGAATTTTCCCATTTAAGGGATTCATCCGCAATACGCGCATGTAGCAACGACTGATATAATTGCTTTATTCTAGAGACACCTACCTGTACATCTGAAATATTACTCACACACACACACACACACACATATATATATATATATATATATATATATATATTATAATATATATATATATATATATATATATAGTAGTGTGTGTGTGTGTTTGGTAAACTTACCTCCTCTCCAGGAAAGCATCTATCATATGGAAGGGCTAATATTATGGTAACACTACCTTATGATGCTTTCATTATAAACATAAAGAAATTTCTGTTCCCCACAGTGTTAATTTACATAAAATTTTATGCCACTTTAGACTTTTCATTAGTCTTGAATTAAACTCCTCTATTTCACTGAGATGATTAAAATCTCTGTAAGATTATTACTTCGTACGTTATAATACCTCACGCCACAGGTTATTCTGTTCAAGTTTTATAATAAAATACATTCAAGTGGTTTATTGCCTAAAAACGAGGACACACACACACCACACACACACACACACACACACATATATATATATATATATATAAATATTATATATATATATATATATATATATATATATATATATAATATATATATATATATATATATATATGTGTGTGTGTGTGTACTGTTCCCTTTTACTACAAATACTTTGGAAGGGATTCACTTCGCCATTGTCTTGTTTCCAATGTGACTGGCATACAGTCCACTAACTACTGTGTCCCTAATTCATCGTTTATTCAGGGAACGTCAATCATAGTGGAATGTAATGAAACTTGTCTAAATCGCATTTTTCACTTTTACGATAGTTGGTGAGTTGAGGTTGAAAAACTCACACACAAACAATAAAGATAATGGATTGATATAGTAAAATCTTCCATGTCGACCTTTATTGATCCCTTCGCTTAATAGTGTTTTATCGGATATTGATTAAACGTTCCTTCTGTTAATAATGGTAGCTGTTAAAAAATGCTTCTACGTTAGTTTCTTTAAATATTTATGAATTTTCTTCCGTAGAGTTATCGTTAAACAGGTACTCTATCATTGTCCCTATTTATTAAACAGATGCTTATAATACCAGTTTATAACTTTTGATCATATTTGTATCATTTCTCTTAAAGGTGACCAGGTCTTTCTTCTACAGAGTTGACGACCGAGGTTTAATTAAACTTTGATAAGCTTTGCGTAGAATAAAATACTCTTGCTAATGACTTTTTAACTAAAAGGAGTTCTATTTTTCTTTCTCAGGGTTGGCGAAGATCGAGTGATGTTCCGAGTGGGAGAGAACGCGAAGGGCATCACTGCATCGGATGTAGCCAAGAAAGCAGGTGAGACATCTTTATTTATGGGTTCGAGTCCTGCTCAGACTCGTTAGTGCCTTTAGTGTCTGTAACTTTACCATCCTTGTGAGCTGAGCTAAGGTTGGGTTGTTTGGGGGGAGCCTATAGGTCTATCTGTTGAGTCATCAGCAGCAATTGCCTGGTCCTCCCTGGTCCTAGCTTGGGTGGAGAGGGGGCTTGAGCGCTGATCATATAATAGGGTCAGTCTCTAGGGCATTGTCCTCTTTGCTAGGACAATGTCACTGTCCCTTGCCTCTCCCATTCATGAGCGACCTTTTAAACCTTTTATTTTAATATTTTATGAAATATGTGCATCTGTTATATAAGACTGTTTTAATGGCGTGTGTTTTGTTGCGGCTGTGAAGGCCACTTCCACTAATAGCGATGAAATTTAATCTTATTTCTCTTTCTTTATCAGAGGAACTTCGGGGATCAAGTCAAAAGCAAAAACGGGACAAACGATCACCCAGGTCCAGCGTCGGCAATGAGGTAAGTTGACTATTTATTTATTTATTTTTTTAATTTATTTTTTTTTTTTTTTTGGTCGCCTTAATTTCCATTTCCCTGTTGTATTTTCTTCCTATTTTTCCAAAATCCAAAACTCGCTCTTGTTATAAAAACATTAAAGCACAACTATAAAACTTTTAAAAATCTGTGCAAATGACCTACAAAAATTCTACGTCTGGGCCGAAATTTCTGAGGCACAGTGAAATAAACTGTCTGCAGGGGAATAATGAAAGTGGGTTAAATATATAATTTCGCCAATGGCAGGATTACAAAGTTTTCTACGCTAGCATTATAACTTCACAGATCTCATAACCTTCATTATGATTTTTGCTCAGTGAAATAATTACAATGTCCCTTTCCAGTAGTCATTGATAATCATTAGTTGTGGGGACTATACAAACAATATCCATTTTTGTACATATCTGCATTAGCTAATTATATTTTTTATCATTGACCATAATGTTACAGTTCGTATAACGTGAGAATGATATAAAGCTGTTTGTCTAAATGTGCGTACTATTATCCATAACGTTATGTATTTGATGATGTTATATGTCTTTATCATTGTACCAACAATTACTTAACCTCCAACTCTTGTTACGCCATAAGAGTTGGTACAGACAACTAAAATGAAATGTGATATTTAACTTTTTACGATACGTTAAAGGAAAATAACTGATTCAGTCCATAAACTAACTCCATAAGCGGACACACATACACACACACACACACATATATATATATATATATATATATATAATATATATATATATATATATATATATATATATATAAATATATATATAATATATATATATATATATATATATTATATATATATATATATATATCTATATATATATATATAATATATCTATCTATCTATCTATCTATCTATCTATCTATCTATCTATCTATCTATCTATCTATCTATATATATATATATATATATATATATATATATATATATATATATATATATATATATATATATATGTGTGTGTGTGTATATATTTGTGTGGGGATGAGTGCCCGCGTGGGGGGGGGGGGTGTTGAATGTATACATGTTACTCCTGTTTTTTTAGAATATCAATATTTTTTTCAGGAATTTCCGCTCACATTTGTCCTTGTTCAACACAATCTCGTTCATATGGAAAATGATGTTGATGAAGTAGATTTCTCAACCTTAGAGACCATGCAACATTTCTATGCAATATATTATTGTATGTTTTGCATGGGTTTTAAAAATGTCGTCAATTGGTAAATTTACTTAATTACCATTAACTAGGTGTCAATATATTTTGGGGCGCTGACTACTTTAGTAGCTATGCTAAATCACCAGGTACATATTGTTCAATAATTGATTGGAATAAACATATAAAGAAACTAGGTTTATGGAAAATTTACTTCAATCGTTACGGATGTATCTATTAGCATGTACATTTTAGCCTACCTAACCTTGTAGAGTGGATCTTTGTCTGAAAGGTAGAAAATTACCGGTAGGTAGTTCGAAATTCCTATCTATCTCCGTCTTTTGTTGTCCTCCTCCTCCTCCTCTCCTCCTCCTCCTCCTCTCCTCCTCCTCCTCCTCCTCCTCCCCCCTCCCCCCTCCCCCCCTCCCCCTCCTCCTCCTCCTCCTCCTCCTCCTCCTCCTCCTCCTCTTTCCCCTTCCACATCTACATCTACATAGCCGAGGAAGACCTCATCCTGAATTTACCTGTCACTTCTCATTGTTGTGATCTCTCCGTCAAGTATGAAGACATATTAATATTCATACTGCCGATATCAGTGACTGGGACAGGATAAAATGATTCGCACATTTCCATACTGTTTGTAGGGAGAAGGGAGTTTCTGAAGGCTGCTTTCTGGCTGTGGCTAGAGCAGAAAGGGGTGGATAGGAAGGCAAAATACGATGCCGCCGTCCGGAATGGAATCAGTCGGTGGCAAGACAGACAATCACACAGACAGACGGAGTCGAAGCAGAAGGGAATTATGATAAATGCAAATTCAGCTCATAGCTTACGCACAACAGTACGCACACAAGAATAGATGGATGAGTATTTTGAAAATGTACGAAACTAGTAGTTTAATACTAATATATACTGTGTGTATGTATTCATATATATATATATATAAATATTTATATATATATTATATATATATATATATATATATATACATATATATTATACATATATATATATATTATATATATATATATATATATATATATATATAATATATATTATATATATATAAGAGAGAGAGAGAGAGAGAGAGAGAGACGAGAGGAGAGAGAGAGAGAGAGAGAGAGAGAGAATGTTGCTGGAGAGAGAGAGAGAACGTCATTCACTGCTTCCGATTTCAACTCTTTCCGGAGGAAACATTTGCAAGATATCAGGAAATAGAAAAATTAAAATTAATTTGTGGTTATTATATATAAATTACTTTTATTTATTATTGTAGCTATATAAATTACTTTTATTATTATTTGTAGTTATGAATAAACTACTTTTTATTATTATCGTTATTATTTTTTTACTATTATTATAAGCTTTGCTAGTTGGTAAGATAAGGATACTGTAAGCCCTAGGGCCCAAAATAGCTGCGGGAGGGCCAAAGGAAATAGTGAAATAATACTGTAAAGGAGAAATAGGCAAGTAAAACAAATCAAGAGTAATGAAAATGTTAACTAAATAGATAACAGGTTACTGTAACATGGGACTTATATCAACCTATTCAGCTGAAAATAAGTTATGCCGTTGCATTTAACATTTTTTTGTCCTTAACGGAAAATTCTTTTGTTAAGAATTTTCTGTATTTAGCCTCCAGTGGTCAGGCCATATTGCTTGACCATTATCCTCAAATTGTAGGATTCTTATGTAAGCAGCACCCCTCTTTAATCTCCTACAGAAATATCTATTACATTTCTACGTGCTATTTCTACCAGTAGCGTCTCTTTTATTTCATAGAACCACTTTTAAAATAATTCAGTTGCGATTATAATTTCTTTCTGTATCACTACGGTCCAATTGCCCTACTTAATCTTCTTTTACTCCTGCAATTTCCTTAATTTTTCATCCAAAATGGGGTTGAACAGCTTTGGAAAATAAGCCGCCTTTGCCCTTTGCGTCCTTTTTTTATAAGGATATTCAATTATTGTATCTTGAGTTTCTTTAGAAGACGGTAAATACTCCTGACCATTTCGCTATACGGATTAAAACAAAACTATCCATACAATATCCGTCTGGTTTTTTTCCCCATTTGCTTAGCAACATATTTGCACTAGTAATCATTCCTCTTTAATTATCACCTCTTCAATAAATATTCTGCGTCCAGTTCACTATGTAATGATATACCCTATGCCTGCCCACACATAGGTATTTGTGGATAGTTTCCTTCATCATCGTTTTCCCATACAAGTAGATAATATTTTGCTTCCCATATGAGTTAAAAATCTTTCATTTTGCTTCCCCTGAGAGGTAAAAAATCTTAAAATTTGCCTACCCTAAGAGTTAAAAATCTTAAAATTTGCTTACCCTAAGAGTTAAAAATCTTAAAATTTGCTTACCCTAAGAGTTAAAAAATCTTAAAATTTGGTTCATCAGAGTTAAAAAATCTTAAAATTTGCTTACCCTAAGAGTTAAAAATCTTAAAATTTCCTTCATCTAAGTTAAAAAAATCTCAAAATTTGCTTACCCTAAGAGTTAAAAATCTTAAAATTTGCTTCCCCTGAGAGTTAAAAATCTTTCTTCATTCACGAAACCAGAACCTATTGTAATTGAATAATCATCAGGTCTGTCGTAGCCATATCGACTGCAATGGACATTTTTTTCCTAATGTTTGATAGATTTTAAGAAGTCACCGCCATAATGGAACTTGCCGGGAAAATTTCGCATACTGTTTCCTCCAGCAAATATAACCAATATTCAATAAATAGATGTCTTTGTGTCCTCTTTGGGTGAAAATTTCATCAGTCTTTTGTTCACAAACCATAATTCCTATGAACACCTCTTCAGAGCGAATTCCTTCTAGTTTTAAGTCATTTGTAATTTACTCTATAGATTTAGAGCCCTTTAACCATCTATACTTATCCTTGTACTATGTTTTACCATTTTTTTTCTTTTGCAAACGTATCTAAGAAATCTGTCTGCCTTAGCGCCATCTATCTTTTTTTCATATTTTCACTGGCAAATTAAACCAGCAATCCACAAGCTGTTACTCGTTAACATTTTACTGGTTAGAGTTGATTTTTTTTTTCTTCTCTACGCAATGACTTCGATTTCATTCCATCCATTACTTTGCTGTTGCTGGTATATTTTTACGAGCTTGGAGACAGTGGTCTGTACCAGGTAGATATTTGACGGAGTTATGTTACTGCGCAGAGAAATAAATAAAGAGTAATTTTCATCGTTTAGGTTGTGTGAAGACCTTGTAAACTCGGACGGGGCCCCTTTCCAAAAAAAAGTCAAACATATATAATTCCCTAAAAGTGAAGAACAAAATGTATTTTTCTCGTTTAAGCTCCTAAAGTATTGTCATACACGCATTGAACCTCACTTCCCATCAAACTGGCAAACTAGTACTCTAATATAAGGCGTTATACATCACTCTATCCCCATATTCCAAAGAGTTTTGACAAAGAATGCATGAAAATGAGTCAATTCAAATTTTAGCTCATGGTATTTTGACTATTGGCAATATCGTATATTCTTATAACTTACTCAAAGGGAAACTGACCTATGTTTGTAGGAATGAATATAAAAAGAGCTTGAGCAACTGGTTTGAACAACCAAATGGTTGTTACACTCTTTAGCTAATTAAAAGTTTAGATTGACTTTGCCACAGTGCATTAATTGGACCAATAATGAGACAGAAGGAAGGGAAGGGCACCACAGTAGAAACATAGATAGATTGTCCAAGTAAGGGACTAACAAGAGGCTTTGATGGTTACAAAAGGTTTGTCAAAATGGGAAAACAGTTTGTGTAATCTACTATACATTCCCCATTTTGTACATATTTTTCGTTTTTATTTTTTTTACGTTTATTTTCTACATTTAACCTTATTCATCAACATTAGTTTCAACTTTTTTTACTTGCTAATAATTAGTAAATATTTTTTTTTTCGTCTGATGAGAAATTATTACTTTCCACTCTTCCTCTCGAGCCTTGGAAGCCTATTTCTCCCATACCTCCCCCCCCCCATCATCTCTTCCCTTATCTCCATGTGTATGCCTACCACCCCTCCCACCTCTCAGAACCCCCCTCCCCCTAATCCCAACAGCTTCACGCATCCTAACTTTCACTCATAACTCAATCTTGAGGACAAACAATGGCGACCCGTCGTTTGAAGGCCTGTGCCTCCTTTATAATTCACTTTACCGT